>NW_019154089.1:27237088-27285214 GCF_002288905.1 Enhydra lutris kenyoni
TAGTGTATATGGACCATATCTTCCTTATCCATTCGTCCGTTGAAGGGCATCTTGGTTCTTTCCACAGTTTGGTGACTGTGGCCATTGCTGCTATAAACATTGGGGTACAGATGGCCCTTCTTGATTGGATTATTTGTTCTTTGGTGTTGAATTTGGTAAGTTACAGATTTTGGAAACCAGCCCTTTATCTGAGAAGACACAGAAATTAGCTTTTAAGTCCTGTTGATTTTCCTACATCTTGGAATTTGCTGACTTGATTACTATTAAACAGATACAAAACAGAAATTCAGCCATCGTTCTTTTTAATGCTCAAGTTATCCTATCTTTAGCTA
The DNA here is from genome assembly GCF_002288905.1 of Enhydra lutris kenyoni. Classification (NCBI taxonomy): domain Eukaryota; kingdom Metazoa; phylum Chordata; class Mammalia; order Carnivora; family Mustelidae; genus Enhydra; species Enhydra lutris. The sequence continues at coordinate 27,237,421 of NW_019154089.1, forward strand.
GAGGAAGAAAGAAGTGGCTGTTAATTAATTTCATTATTCCTTATAGTAAAAAACTACAGAAAGTGTTAAAATTAAAGGAAAACTAAGAGAATGAAGAGAGTAAAAATGTAAACTTTCCTAACTATTAAATGTTTTTTTTTAAAAACAGGGAAAATCAACCACAATGAAAAGTCACATATGCTCTAAATAAATCATAAAATAAATTCAGAACCAAGAACAAACATTATCTCATGTGAGTACAGCTAGTGTACTCGCTTCACTTTCAAATTGGCTAACAAAGCAAAATATAATTTCATTAGATATGAGTTGCATAACTTAAAATGAATCCAGAAAGAATCCAAAAAGAATCCAAAAATAAAAGGGCAGCAAATATCTACCACTTCATAAGAAAAGGTAATGGTCATTATCTTGCTATCAAAAAACATCAGGCAAGAAAGGGCATTTTACAATGCTGAACACCACAGTATACAAAGAAGATACAATTATTCATGTCTTTGCACCAGGTAATACACCACAAACTTTAGAAAGATACTATAAGCAATGCAAACAGAAATAGATAGATAAACTGACAATGGTTTAGTTTACTTATTTTTATTCAAAAATTTTTAAAAATTTATAACATTTTTACTGAAAACAGTGACAACTCTTTCATATGCATGTACATGTTTATTAAGATTATATTAGAATGTATAACTGTGGAAGCAAGCCAAAATATGTTAACAGAAAGAAATACAGGTATGATGAAACTAACATGTATAATAAGGTCTTATGATAATTGTTTTCTTTAACATATACACCAGTCTGAATCAGCTCAAGAAACCATGACTAATAATGTAAAAGACCTAAACAATATAATCAGTAACTGTGTAAAAGAGACATACATAAAAATATAAATCCTGACAACATAAATTCTAACTTTACAACTACAGTGAAAACTGATTGCACATTATACCCCAAAATAAGCCTCACTACATCCCCCCAAAATGTAATTCAAGCAATATTTCTATGATCATAGTGGCATAAAGTTGAAAATCAATAAAGGATTGAAATAAAAGAAAATCACAGAAAGTACTTCCACTAGAATCAAAACAAGCAGTCAAACAAGAACAAAGCAGAGAACAAAAATAAAACATCTTTGTTAAAACAACTCTGGGTTAAAGTGAATATTTAAAATGAAATTACAAGACTTCCCTTTTTCTCTTTCATTTACTATCATCTGGAATTTACCAATGTTGTTAGTCTTTTTAAATAATCAAGTTTTAACTCTGTTAATCTTCTCTATTTTATGTTTGCTTTCTATTTTATCAGTTTCTAGTCTTGTATTTATCATTTTCTTCTTTCTACTTATTTTGGGTTTACTTTGCAGGTTTTTTCCTTGAAATAGAACTTAGCTTGTTGATTTCATCTTATATTCATATACTAATATTTTCATTAGAATCGTAATATTAGGGGCACCTGGTGGCTCAGTGGGCTAAGCCTCTCCCTTCAGCTCGCATCATGATCTCGGGGTCCTGGGATTGAGCCCTACATCAGGCTATCTGCTCAGCAGGGAGCCTGCTTCCCCTTCTCTCTCTTTCTACATGTGATCTCTCTGTCTCTGTCAAACAAATAAATAAAATCCTTTAAAATAAAAAAAATCATAATTTTACATCTGAGCATGGCTTTATCTGTACCCTACAAGGCTTACTTTTTGACATATTCATTCTCATTCACTCCAAAATATATTTTAATTTCCATTATTTTTCCTGCTTTGACACTTGGGGTTTTTATTTCTTAATGTCCAATATATGAAGTTTTCCAACTTAAATAATTTTGCATTGCAGTATGGCCAGAAAACAGGATAAATTTCAATTCCTTAAAATGTTTTTAGAATTGCTTTTTAGGGGTGCCTGGGTGGCTCAGTGGGTTAAGCCTCTGTCTTCTGCTCAGGTCATGATCCCAGGGTCCTGGGATTGAGCCCCACATCAGGCTAATCCCCATCCGGCTCTCTGCTGAGCAGGGAGCTTGCTTCCTGCCCCCCTGCCTGCCTCTCTGCCTACTTGTGATCTCTCTCTGTCAAATAAATAAATAAAATTTTTTTAAAAAAGCTTCCCTTTGGCAGCTTGGCATGTGGTCAATTTTTTGAAGTTACACTTTTGGTTTTGAAATGAATGCATGTACATCATTTTGTTCTATATAGATATGTTAGGTTTAGTTTCCTGACAGTGCTATGCAAATATTCTATGTTACTGATTTTTTGTTTGCTTTTTCTATATATTATTGACATAAATGATTGAAATTTTTCCACAGTAATTATTGAGTTGGTTGTTTCTTCTATTTCTGTCAAATTCTGTGTCTGATTTTGAACTTTTGTTTTGATGAATTGAAAATTTTCTCATTTCTGATATTTAAATTTTATCATCTAAAATTTACTCTAGATACAGCTACATCAACTCTTTTATTTAGTTCTGATAGATAGACATCTACCTACACAGAAAAAGAGAGAACTTTATGGAAGTATAATTGACGTGTCCAAAATACACATAAAATATATATCACCACAATCAATATAATGAAGAATGTTTACACCACCCACAAAAGTTTTTTCATGCCTCTCCATAATCCATCCCTCCCTCCATGCCTATCTGCAATCACTATCCATCTCCTTTATGTCAGTACAAATGGTTAAGTCTTCTATAAATGAAATCAAATGGTTCATATTATTTTTTTTGCCCAGATTTTGTAGCTTAAAATGTGATTTAGAGATTAATACATGTTATTCTGTGTGTCTATAGCTCCATTTTATTTCTGAGTAGTAGTCTATTATAAAGATATATCATAAATTACCATTGACTTATTTATGGACTTCTAAGTATTTTTCTTTCCATTTTGGAACTATTACAAATAAAACCCTATGAACATATGAGTACAAGTCTTTGTATAGACATATATTTTACTTCTTTTGAGTTAATACTTCAGATAAAAACCTTTTAAGACTCTGTTTTGTGGCTTAATGTCCATCAGTTTTCAGCCATTATCTTTGCAAATATTATCTTCTTTCTATTCTCTTTTCCTTTTCTGGGACATTAATAGCACAAATGATTGAACTCTTTTTAATGTTACTAATTATTTTGACTCTGTTTCCTTCTGGTTATTTGATACATTTATTTTTACATATGTTCTGGTATACTGATTTTCTTTTTGGTTGTCTGAATTCTGATTTTAACCTATCCTTTGAGTCCATTTCACATAATTTATCATTTAGCTACTGAATTTTTTAATTTTTTAATTTTTTTATTGTGTTATGTTACCCACCAATCAGTACATCATTGGTTTTTGATGTATTGTTCCTTGATTCATTGTTTGCATATAACACCCAGTGCTCCATGCAATCTGTGCCCTCATTAATACCTATCATCAGGCTCACCCATCCCTCTACCCCCTTCCTTCTAAAACCTGCAGTTTGTTTCTCAGAATCCATAGTCTCTCATGGTTGTCTCCCAGTCTAATTCCTCCTCCTTTATTTTCCCCTTCTCCTATTGTCCTCCATGCTATTCCTTATGTGCCACAAATAAATGAAACCATATGATAATTGGCTTTCTCTGTTTGACTTATTTCACTCAACACAACCTCCTCCAGTCCCATCCATGTTGATGCAAAAGTTGGGTATTCATCCTTGCTGATGGCTGAGTAATATTCCATTGTGTATATGGACCACATCTTCTTTATCCATCTGTTGAAGGGTATCTTGGCTCCTTCCACATTTTGGCTATTGTAGACATTGCTGCTATGAACCCTGGGATGCATATGGTCTTTCTTTTCACTACATCTCTATCTTTGTGGTAAATACCCAGTAGCATAATTGCTGGGTTGTAGGGTAGCTCTATTTTTAATTTTTTGAGGAATCTCCACGCTACTTTTTTTTTTATTTTCATAGTTTCTGTTTTCTGTAAAAACTGTCAGTTGCTTATTTCTTTTTGTATAGAAAGCGTATTTACTTAAGTGACTGCATATGGAGGCTCCCACAACTGGAGTCTCTGTGTGTCTGTTTATATTATTTATTTTCCTGTAGTGTCATTAATGTTGTATGGTCTACCAGTGTGCCTCTTTGTTTCATAAAGTGTAGTAGGCATTGTATTTGAGAAAGTATATTCATAAATAATTTGAGCCCTAGAAATACATCACCCTCTTTTAGGAAAGACTTACATTTGGCCTAAGAGAATTAAGGGTCTCTTGGGGAGCATTGGCACCCTGGGCTGACCTCAATCTAATTTCAGGAATTGAAATCATTGTATATATGCTGCAATATATATGCAGGCTGTGTAATTCTGCAGTATTCTCGGGACCCTGCACACATTGAGAAAGCTCACCATCATGATCTCCACTTGGGGAACTTGGGTGTTACATACTGTTCTTCTCACACAGCAGGCCGTCAAAAAGCACTTGTCAGCCTCTCAGTGGCACCTCTGCAATAAGAAAAACAAATACACCAAACCAACCCCCAAAAAATCCCAGAGGAAGAGTGGTCCAAACCAGACTGATTAATAAGAAAGACATGTTTGTAGTAAAAAGTGTGACATGGTCAGAATTAAACTTTTCACATTCTTTTAATCACTTAAACTGTGTATATTTGGGGTATGCAAAGTCTATTTGTTTTTAGGATATATTTTGGACAAGTGTGGCTTGGAGTTGTCCTTCTCTCTCCAAATAAATATATGTAGAATATCAGTAATTTTTGTTCTTAATGATGAATTTTGGTTGCCGCTCACTCACTCAGAAACTACTAAGAAATAGATGTGCTATTTGATTTGCTCTTCCTGAATTTTGTCAAATGATAATATTCTTCATAAACTATGGTTTGTATTGAGACCTATTTTTTTTGTGCTAGAACCATTTTAATATAATTATACATATCTGCCAAATCCAGGAAGAAAAGGTTTATGCATATATAACTTTTCCAGTTAACATCTGCAAGCATAAACGACAATGATCTCAGTTTATAAATTCATCAGGGTCAGAGCAATTGACCAATGTCTCTTTACTGCTAGGCTTACCAACAGTAAATTACAGATGAATTAGTGTCCTTTTGTTTCTCTTCTCTCACTCTCCTTGTCCAGAGACATTTTTGTTGTAAAGTTTCAGTGCAGCTCACCTCCAGCCAAAGGTAATCTTTTTGATAAGTACTCAGTTGCTCTGAATTTGCTTATAATTATAACCTATTTAATCACAGAAGAACCCCTGCAGAGGTGGAGTTCAAGGTTGCATACAATAACAGGAGATCACAGTTTTGAAGTCTAGCACAGATTAAAAACCACAGATGTACCATTTATATAAGACACACACTGATTGTCTCTTAAACTACATATTGACTACTTTCATGCCATCTGGTGCCACAAGAAAATAGCATAGAGTCTCCAAAAGTTCACAAAGTATCCAAAAGGCTTTCTGCTGAATATTTACAATGTGGTCCTGAGGAAAGCAAGGGGCAAGAAGCATCAGCCAGGTGGTGGCAAAAACAGTCACAGGCAAGGTTCAAACAAGCCGTTCATTTCTGCTACATTCAGGGCATCTCTTAATATCATGGATATATATCAACTTCACTGTTTCTAGTGAATGCTAGAAATGTTCAGCATTTTGATGGACTTCTCTCTCTCTCTCTCTCCATAATTAGAAACTCTTTCTTGTATTGTGGTGCAGGAAATTTTCCATCTTTTGAGACTTTGTGGGAGAAACAATGTCTAGACGAGAGCTTACCCAGGCCTCTTGAAGCTCAGACACATCCATGGGGCCTAGGCTTTGCTTGTCAAAAGCAAAAAACTGAAACAGAAACTAGTGATTCAAGGAAAGCAGGGGAGGCAGACAAGGGAGCAGTAGCATTCAGGTTTCCAGTGGCACCAGTGGCAAAATTACCATCATTTCTGCTTTGTAGCTGTTGTGCAAACATGACACTGTTATGTTCAGTGCTGTATTGCTAAAGGATGTATGACCTAGCAGGTTTTCATTAAATACTTGTTAGGGTGACACACTGAGTCAAGTGACGTCATATCCCTCACCTTAATGATGGCATACTGTTAATATTTATAGATTTTTTTGGCTTTTTAATATGTAAAATCCTAACTTCCCTGTTTAAAAAAAAAAAAAAGAAAACTCCTTTATTTTGTCCCCATTAGAAAGTAATACTTAAGGCTAAAATGTGGACTCCCACAAAAGAAAAAAAGTGGAATATTAAGTTGTTAACAAGAAAATAATGTTTCTACAACTAGGTTCTTGAAACCATTAATTTATGAGAGTAAAAAATCTGCATATAACTTAAAATTTCCACACGAACCAGAATAGCCTCAACTTTGATTCATTTTTTAAATATTCTTCATTGCTCTTTATTAAAAGTATTATTTAAGTAGAATATGGGAAACTTCCACCCAAATCCATGTAATGACAGGTACAGACCCTGAGAGCTTAAATACTCTCACTGCCTCTCCTGCCACACTTCCCATAACTCTCCACCAAGTTCATCGCATTCCAGGCATGTGGGCTTTCTCAGTGATTCTAAAATATGTCAGCCAGGCTTGTACCTCAGAGTCTTTGCACTTTCTCTTTTCTCTGTCTTATGCAGTATTTCCCTTGATATCCACACCAGCTAGTACCCTAACCTAGCTGATGCTTTCTTTCAAATGTCAAAACTGCATCCAGATATATTGGAGAAGAATTCACTGAGCCTATATAAATTAGCATCATTCTGTGTTCACTCACTACCCTTCACTCTGCCCCTGCTTTATTCTTCTTCATTGTACTCGTATTTGACCGTGTGTGTTTGCGTGCATGCATGTGCGTGCGTGCGTGTGGGTGTGTGTGTGTTTAATTATCTCTTATTTTCCTTTCCCACTAAAATACAAACTTCAAAAACAAACCCTGTTCTGTTTTGGTTACTGTAGAATTCCCAAGGATTAAATAGGTGTTGGACACATAGTTTTTGGTCAGCAAATACTTGTTCAGTGAAAGAAATTTGTTTGGTCTCATGAAGCCTACTACTGATTTTCTGGTTGACTGTTTACTCTTGTATTTTTGAAAAATTGATCTGTTCTTTGAATAGAAGAGTTGAGCTCTGTTGGTCATTTTTAGTGTTTTTACCATTTCTGTACTGAGCACTCCTCTATTCCTTATCATATTAAGTTTCAATTAATTGCTTCCTTCTTATATTCCTTGACACTAGGCTGCAATTTTTGGTCTTCTCCATAAATCACTTTGAATGTTAGCAAGTAGAATCCTGTGTATTTTAAAAATACATGATGGAGCACCTGGGTGGCTCAGTTGGTTAAGCGGCTGCCTTTGGCTCAGGTCATGATTCCAGGGTCCTGGAAGTGAACCCTGCATCAGGCTCCCTGCTCAGCAGAGAGTGCGCTTCTCTCTCTCCCTCTGCCTGCCACTCTGCTTACTTGTGCTCCCTCTCTCTGTCAAATAAATAAAATCTTAAAAAAAATACATGATTTTATGAACCTTAGATGCAAATAGGTAGAAATAAAGGAAGGAAGAAAGGAAGAGTGAAAGGAAGGAAGAAATGAAAGGAGAAAAGAAGAAGGAAAGGAAGAAAGAAAGAAAACTGGTAATACCAGTCATTTAGCCTGGAAGTAAGAGAAAGACCGTTAAATCTGTTTACTTGTTGTCTTCATTCCTATACTAACTAGAAGGAACTAGAAAAAGATTAGTGGCCCTTCCAGTTATCTTCAAAGACAGATGACTGTCTTTGGTACCTTATCCAAGAATGGAAAAAAATCTGAAAGCTGAACTAAAGCTGATGCAGAATTGGTCTTGAATAGGACTCCCAAAAAAGGTTATATATTATTGAAAATGAGAAACACAAAGCAAAATTACAAAACACAAACTAATGTCACAAACTTAAATTAATTTATTTCAATTCCCTAATCTAAAACCAACATAAAGGATATAGATTTAAGAAACAGCTACAACAAAAAAGAATATTGGATTTATAAACAGGGACTCTTGTTTGAGACCCAGCCTCCATCATACACAAGGTATGTAACCTTGGGCAAGATTCTTGGCTGCCCGAGCCTCAGTTCTCATAAACACTGGATCACAAAAAAAACAAAAACAAAAACACAAAACATACACACACATGCACAAACACACACAAAACATGAAATAACTACAGAAGAATTAGGTTATGTTATTGTAGTATTGTGATTATTTAATTAATATATTTTTGGTCTTCATCTACTGCTACTGGCTCAGAGCTCCTAATACCCATGGAAATTTTCTAGGTATTGAGAACCATAAAGATGTCTCTTATTTTGTTAATGAGGTGATTTCTAGACCTTTCCTAAAGATGGGGGCCAGTTGCCTGGTGAACAAACCATACGACTAGAGGATAAGAAATTTCAGTCCAACACTCCTGACCTCAGGGGATGACTGGAGCTTGAATCAATCATCAGTGACCACTGATTTAATCAATTATGCCTATGTAGAGAAGCTGCTAAAAAAAAAAAATCCAAAAGGTCAAGATTCAGAGAGCTTCCAAGTTGGTGAACACCTGGAGACACAGGGAGAGAGGCAGACCTAGAGAGGGCAATGGAAGAGCCACACACTTTCCCCAAGTCTTGATCTAAGCATCTCTTTCATCTGGCTTTTTCTAAGTTATATCCTTTTATAAAAAACTGACAATTTGGTAAAATGATTTTTTTCTGAATTCTATGAGCTACTTTAGCAAATTGATCAAACCCAGTGTTTGTTCGCAATCCTTCCAGGAGATTCCCAGATGTAATCTGAAACTGGTTCCTACACTCAGAGGGCAGGGAGAAACCAAAGAAAGAGGCAGGCCACTTTAAGTTGGTAGGTAACAATTTTAATAAAGAAAAGGAACTTAAGTAGGAGGCTTGTCTTGTGTGACAGCAAAATGAGCTGACCCCATACCAGTCCACTGGAATGGGACCTAATTGGGCTTAGTCACACATACTGTGCAGGTATTCAGTATCTGCCATCACCATCTCAAGGCTCTATTCTTGGAGCAGCCTCTGGGAGCAGGAAAGACAAGAAGAATCTAAATTCCAAGGACAACAGTGGGGTAAGAGCTTCTGAGTGCCCAGGTCCATCTCAGGGGACAATTAACAGTCACGTCTTTTTGGTGACGTTCCCCAACATCTAAGAATAGGTTTGTGTGACCTGTTGGTCAGAAGCACAGTTATCAACATAGGCTTGAAATTGGCACCTGAAATGGGAGTGGGTAAGTGACTAAGCCCTTAACCTGTGGGATCTGATGCTGTCTTCAAGCAATTGGTGTCAGAATTGAGTTAAATTATAGGACACCCATCTGGTATAGGACACCAATGCTACCTCAGATACAGAACACTTATACTTTACCATGTTTTTAGGTTGGCTTCATAAATAAGCCCATTAAAAATTGCTTGTATGACATAGATGCCAATGGTCTTCGGTCTTTTAAAAGTACTCTCCCTTTGGATTAATTTTGATTAAAAAAGAGCCTCATGGGGCGCCTGGGTGGCTCAATGGGTTAAAGCCTCTGCCTTCAGCTCGGGTCAGGATCTCAGGGTCCCGGGATCAAGCCCCGTGTGGGGCTCTCTGTTCAGCGGGGAGCCTGCTTCCTCCTCTCTCTCTGCCTCTCTGCCTACTTGTGATCTCTGTCAAATAAATAAAATCTTTAAAAAAAAAAAAAAAAGAGCCTCATGCCTCTACCATTATTTGCAATTTCAAAATATTTCAAAAATTATGATTATTCAGTAATGAAGGAAAACTTACTGGCTAGATTATCTGCCCGTGTTCCTTCATACCACTATATTCTAGTATCAGTTTTGTTAAATTATGATTTTCTAAGAATTTCTCTCTTTCGTCTAGGTTTTTGTCCTTTATAATACCTCCTTCAATTTTTTAAATGTCACTAGAATCTATAATGAGGTCCCCTTTTCCATTCTTGATGGTTATTGGCATGTGTATGTGTGTACATGCATGCATATATCAATGGCTCTCACCTACAGGTTTATCAATTTTAAGAATCAACTTTAAAGAACCAACTTTGGGTTTGTTGATCTTTATTTGGTATGGTTTATGTTTATTTTCTTTTTCATTTTTTTTTGATTTATGTTTATTTTCTGTTGAATTTCTGCTCACATCTCCTCACTGTCCTTCTTACTATATCTTTTGGATTTAATTTGCTGTTATCTCTCTAAATTCCTAAGATGGATTCTTGGCTCAATAATTTCAGCCTTTCTTTTGTCCTATGTGAGTTTAAACCTCAGATTTCCCTTTGAGTACTTCATAAGTACATTGCACACATTTTTATAAACATGTTTATTATTATTCTATTAAAAGCACCCTCTAATTTCTATTAACATTTAATATTTAACCCATAGGTTATTTAGAAATATACTTCTTGCATTCTAGTTATATGTATATTTTCAACTCATATTTTCTAGTCATCCAGAATAATTGCATTGTATCTATTACAATAATTTTAATCCTTTAATGTGTGTTATGACTTATTATATTGCCCACTATAGAGTTAATTTTTGTAAATGTCCTCTGTGTACTTGAAAATACTGTATATTTTGTATATCAGATGCAGTAATTATATAAAAATATAGACATTTACACATATGTGAGGTATATGAGATTTATTTATTTGTTTATATAGATTATATATAGAAAGTGTGAGAATCAAATGTGCTGGTGTTCAGATCTTCTATATTTGTTATTCATTCTTATAGGATAGTTCTAACAAATACTGACCATTCAATAAATATTTATTGAGTCTTACTAAGTATTAGACACAGTTTTAAGCACTTTGCATGGATCATTTGATTTAATAACACAATAATTCTATGAAATTAAAGAAAGAAAAACAAAAGTTTAAGAGGTTAAATAATTGCTCAGAGCCCACTCTGGGGGTTGTGATGGGTGGGTCATCCAAAACCAGTACTGGAATCCAATTTTATATTACTCCACATTTATACATTCATGACATTGCTCTAAATCTCTTTAGGTAACAGTCTTTGTCATGTATATGACAAATCTTGTCTTATATATTTTCCTTTATTCATCCATTGTGTAAAACCCTATGTGTGAGTTATTCCCTTCCTAGGAAAGACTCCTCTTTGATGTTCCAACTCTGTCCCGAAGATCTGAAGAACTAATGAGAAGAAATACCAATTTGTTGGGAAGGGAAGGGAAAGAGGGAGTGAACGGATATAAGGAAGGAAAAACAGAAGAGAGGGAAGGAAGAGATAAAATATGGATGGATGGACGGAGGGGTGGATGGATGGGTGGATGGAAGGAAGGAGGAAAGAAAGGAAGGAAGGAAGGAATGAGGGAAGGAAGGAAGATAGAGGGAAGGATAGAGGAAAGATAGAGGGAAGATGGAAGGAAAGATAAATTAGATAAATAGATGATAGATAAATAGATGATAGATAGATATACAGATAGATGTTAAAAATTATAGATAACAAACTGAAGGTTGATGGAGGGAGGTAGGGGGGACATGGGCTAGATGAGTGATGGGTATTAAGGAGGCCACTTGCGTTGAGCACTGGGAGTTATATATAAGTAATGAACCACTACATTCTATTCCTGAAATAAATATTAAGATACATGTTAACAAAATTTTAAATAAAAATTTGAAAAAGATATATAAAGGTACAAAGAATAGATAAAACCTTGACCTATAAGACTGGTACAACCAGAAGATGAACTTCTCTTTCTATGCTTCAGACTTATTTTCAATCCCTGCTTCAAAGTCCTAGTGAATTAGTTGATGTTAAGGTGTGATAACAAGGCAACCTCCCCACATCTAAATTTTCAGTTAGGAATTTATCTTTAGAATTTCCTTCATAACTTGCAATCCACAGATCACTGAACTTACCTAGGTATTATTAACTTCAAATAGTCTCTGGAGAACACTGTCTTAATAGCTTTCTTTTATTGTTAATACCACCATAAAGAATTACAGTCAGTCCCTCATTGAAAAATGTATGAGATGATAATAAAATGTGGGGATTTTACAATAAATCACTTTGAGCAGATATGGAAGTAATAAACATAGATCAACTAAAAGGCTAGCATATTGACTAATGGTACCATCACAGTTATTTCTATGGGAAATAACAGTTCATCTTTTGCTGAATATGTGCCATTACAGAAAACAGAAACATTCTGGTTTATTTTGTTATTCTTGCTTTTTTTTTTTAAATCACAGAAGTTTGAAACCTACTTGGAAAATGAAAAACCTAAGTTTGAGATATATATAATACAAATCTTGTGCAGTGATGCTGTAATAACTTTTTGTATTATTTTAATAATATTTGTAATGCTCCAATCATTCAAATAATAGCATATCAGAAATTAACAGGTGTTTCACAAAATTTGATATTAAAAGCTTTGGATTTAAATTTAAATTGGGAAAGAACTTCATATTGGCATGAAGACTGAAAATGTAATTATAGAAATACATTTAATAACTTTTTAAATCCTTGCCAGTTTTCACTCTTCATTTCACTGGGAAAAAAAGGGGGGGGAATCCTTTAACTGAATCAAGAACTTCTAAGAGGACCTGACTGTACCTGTGGGAAGTTACTTTATTGGATTCTGAAGGCAGTGGATAATGAGATGTCATGAGTGTTTTGAGCATTTCTGTTCCCTTTAGTGTCAGTTGTAATGCTGATTTAGAAGTTTTATGACTGAATCAAATGATAGAATCATTTAAAATTTGTGCTACCTGAAAGAACAAAATTGATACAAAAAAAATCACAGCTTTATTGAGTGATAATTGTTATACAATACACTATACAAATCAAAGTGTACAATTTCCAAAGTTTTGACATCTATATATACCCATGAAACCATCACCACAGTCAGATAATGAATATTTTCATCACCCACAGAAGGTGCCGCATGACCCCTTGTTATCCTTTCTTCCCACCCCTCCTCGCACTCCTCCCCCAGGCAATCACTAATCTCCTTTCTGTAACTGTACATTAATCTGTATTTCCAAATGTAATCATAGAATCATATAGTATATATTCTTTTTCTCCTCCCTTCTTTCATTTAGCATAATTGAGATTCATTCATGTTGCATGTATTAATTGTTCATTCCCTTTCATTCCTGAGTAGAATTCATTTTATGGATATCCCATAATTTGGCAGTTATTCATGGATATTTGAATGTTTCCAGTTTAGGACTATTACAAATACAGCTGCTATGAACATCTTTGTATAAGTCCATATAGGCACTTTTGCTTTGATTTCTGTTGGATAAGTACCTTGGAGTGGAATGGTTAGATCATATAGTAGTAGGACACTTCAGTTTTAAAGAAACTGTAAACTATTTTCCAAAGTGATTATACTATTTTATAATCCCAGCAGCAATGTATGAGTTCCAAATCCTTCACATCCTTGGCAACACTTAGCATGGTCTGTCTTTTTAATTTTAGCCATTCTGAAAGGTATGTAATGTTCTCCCATTGTGCACTTAATTTTTGCATTTCTCTGTTGACTACTGTTATTAAGCATCTTTTCATGTATTTGTTGATTCAGATTTTCTGCCTAGTTTTTAAAAATGGGTTGTTTTGTATTGAGTTTTGTCTATTGCAAACAAAAATACTATAATCACTCATGTATAAATCTTTGCAAGGACATATATATTTTCTTTTCTCTTGGGATTGTTTCTGGGAGTGAAATGGCTGTATAATATGGTAAGTGTCTGTTAACACTTTAGCACACTGCTAAAGCCTTTTCCAGGGTGAATATCCTATTACAATCCTAACAACAATGTATGAGAGTTTTAAATCTTCTCCATTTTCACCTACAACTGGTATAGTCAAGTCTTTTCTTATTTTTGGCCATTCTAATAGATGTGGATAGGTATCTCATTATGGTTTTAATTTGCAATTTGCTAATGACAAATGATATTGAAATCTTTTCATGTCTTTTTACCATCTTTATGTCTTTAGTGAGATGTATGTTCAAGCCAGTATTTTTCTTTGAGTTTCTTACTTTCTTATTGTTGAGCTTAAAGAGCTATTTTAAATGTAAGTCTTTTATCAGATATATGTTAAGCAAATATTTTTTCCTAATCTCTGGCTTTTTTCCCCTTCAACTTGCATATGATATTTATAGTATGTTAATATTTGTACAAAATATTGAAGGGCATATGCTTTCGTGGATACATAGATTACCTCACTAATAATGTTGATTATCATTGAGTAGAAGTACTGCATGCCAGTCTGTTTACATCACCTCAAAAAAAATCTGTTCCTATTTACAGTTACTGACTGTTATTACCCCCCCCACCTTAACCAGTAATCTATAAGCTACTAATTACTAATCTACTTTCTACTTCTATACATTTGCTTATTCTAGACATTTTACAGAATGGAATTGTATAATTTGTGACATTTTATGTCTGGCTTCTTTCACTTAGTGTTCTCATGTTTCATCTCTTGTAGCATATATTAGCATTTAATTCCTTTTTATGATGGAAAAATAAACCATTGTGTGAATATACCACATTTTGTTTATCCATTCATTAGATCATGGACACTTTTTCCCCATTGTTAAACTATTATGAGTAATGTTTATATACACATTTGTATGTAAGTTTTTATGTCAACATATGTTTTCAATCTTAATGGGTATATACCTAAAAGCAGAATTACTGGGTCATTATAAGTATATCTATGTTTAATATTTTGAAGAAGTATCAAACTACTTTTTAGAGGGGCTTTATCATTATATAACACCACTGGCAGTGTATAAGTTTCTAATTTCATATCCTTACCGACACTTATTTTCTTTCTCTCTCTCTCTTTCTTTTTCTTTTCTCTCTCTTTCTTTCCTTTCTCTCTCTCTCTCCCTTTCTCTCTCCTAGCGAGTATAAAGTAGTATCTCATTGTTATTTGGAATTACATTTCTGTATTGACCAATGATATTGAACATCTTTTGATGTACTTATTGGTCATTTATATATATCTTTTTAGAGTAATGTCTATTCAAATTATTTGCCAATTTTTTAAATTGGGCTATTTGTCCTTTTATTGTTGAGTTGGAAGAATGTTGTACATTTGACTCTTACCAGATACATGATTTACAAGTATTTTTTCTAATTCTTTGGGTTTCTTTTCTATTTTCTTTTTTTTTTTTTAAAGATTATTTATTTGAAAGAGAGAGAGAGGATGCACACAAGCTGAGAGGAGGGACAAAGGGAGAAGAAGTAGCAGACTTCTCTGCTGAGCAGGGAGCCTAATGCAGGGCTCTATCCCAGGACCCTGAGATCTTGACTTGAGCTGAAGGCAGACGCTTACCCGACTGAGCCACCCAGGCACCCCTGCTTTTTCATTTTCTTTATAGTACAATCTGAGCACAAAAGTTTTGAATCTTGATGAAATCAAAGTTATCTATTTTTTCTTTGATTGCTTGTGCTTTTAGTATTATGTCTAAGAAACTATAACCTATACCAAGGCCATGAAGATTTGTCTATGTTTTCTTCTAAAACTTTTATAGTTTTAGTGCTCACTTTTAGATCTTTGTTCCATTTTTATGTAATTTTTTAATGTGGTTTGAGGTAGGGAGGTCCAAATTAACTGACATGCCACCATCCAGTTGTCCCAATATGATTTGTTTCAAAAGACTATTCTTTACCAACTGAATTGATTTGGCGTGCCTTTCAAAATTATTTAGCTATAAATTAATGGGCTATTTCTGTACTCTTTTTTCTATTTCATTGATTTATATGTCTAGCCTTATGCTAGTATCCCCACAGTCTTGATTACTGTAGCTTATAGGAAGTTTGAAATTGAAAAGTGTGAATCTTCTCAGTCTGTTCTTCTTTTCAAGGTTGTGTGGCTACTGTGGGTCCCTTAAATTTCCATGCAAATCTTGGAATCAGTTTGCTAACTTCTGCAAAAAGCCAGCCAGGATTTTGATAAGGATTGAATTGAATCTATAATTTGAGGAATGTTGGCATTGTAACAATATTGTCTTCCAGTCTATGAACATGGGATGTCTTTCTATTTGTTTAGTTCTTTAATATTATTCAATAATTTCTGTAGTTTTAAGTGTGTAAGTCTATACATCTTTAGTTGAATTTATTCCTAAGCATAAAATATGCCTTTTGATTATAGTACAAATGTAATTACTTCATAATTTTATTTCTAGAGAACTTATTGATAGTATGTAGATATACAACTGATTATTGCATATTTATCCAGTATTCTGTAAATTTGCTGAACTTTTTATCACCTCTAATAGTTGTCTCTCTGTGTGTGTGTGTGTGTGTGTGTGTGTGTGTGTGTTCATTCCTTGGGACTTTGCATATGTAAGACCATTTGCAAAGGAGATCATTTTACTTATTCCTTTACAATCTGGATGCCTTAAATTTCTTTATTTTTCCTAATTAAGCTGACTAGAAATTCCACTCCAGTGCTAAGATGGAGACAAAAGAATTGGTGTCCTTGTCATGTTCCTGGTATAAAGGGGGAAACTTTCAGTCTTCCACCTTTAAGCATGATGCTATCTATGGGTTATCCCATAAGTGCTGTGCCCTTTATCAGGTTGAGAAGTTCACTCCTATTGCTAGTTTGTTGAAATATTTTATCAGGAAAGGGGTTTGGATTTTTTCAAATGCTTATTCTGCATCAAATGAAATGATCACATTTTTTTGTCCTTTATTCTATTAATAAGCTGTGTTACATTGGTTGATTTCCATATCTTGGACCAATCTTGCATTTCTGGGGTAAATTTCACTTGGTAATGGTATATAATCTTTTTCTGTTTTTTTGTATTGCTGGATTCTCTTTTCTATTATTTGTTGAGGATTTTTGAATCTATATTCATAAGGGATATTAGTCTGTAGTTTTCCTTTCATATTTTGGTATCAAAATCATATTGTCCTCATAGAATGAAGGGGAGTGCTTCCCCCTCATTCATATACAGATAGATAGAAAGATAGATATATGAAGAGATGAAGAGTTTGTGAAGAACTTGTGTAATTCATCTTTCAATATTTGGCAGAATTTACCATTTAAGCCATATGGTCTTGGGCTTTCTTTTAATTACTAATTCAATCTCTTTTCTTATTATAGACTTATTAGATTTCATTTTAGTATATTTAAGTAGCTTGTCTCTAAGAATTTGTCTATTTTCTCTGTTACTTCATTTGTTGATACACAAACATTCTTACTGTTATCTCATAATCCTTTTTATTTCACCTTAATTTTTAAAATAGTTTCATTGAATATTGATTTCTCAGCTGACACGTTTTACCCCCAGAACTTTAAAGATGTCTTTTCATTTGCATGATTACACTCTTTCTGGTAAGAAGTACATTATTATCTTTAACTTTGCTCCCTTGTACACAGATCTTCTCTATTATTGGCTTTAAACAATTTGATTATGATGTGTCTCAGTGTAGTTTTCTTCATGTTTTTTGTGATTGAGAATTTTTAGTTTTTTATATCCATATGTTCATAATTTCCGTCAAATTGGGGAAGTTTTCAGTCATTGTTTCTTTATATAATTTTTCTCCTCTTCTTTGGATACTCTAATTACGTATACCTTAGGTTGCTTTAAGTTGTCCCACTGTCTAATGCTCTCTTTTTTGTTCCTTTTCTTTTCTTCTTACTTGGTTTCATTCTGTATAGGTTCCATTGATGTCTCTTCAAATTCCTTATCCTGTACTGAAATATTTATCTGCCATTAAATCAGTTTGGTATATTTTTCCCCTTGGTCATTTTTGTGTTCTTTTGTGGAAGTTTAATTTGACTGGTTTTTATATCTTCCCTGTCTCCACTAACTTTTTGGAAATATACATTGTAATCACTGTTTTAAAGTTCTTATCTGCTAATTCTAAAATCTGTCAGTTCTGTTACTTCTTCCAGCGCTGTGTAAATGCTTTTATCTTTAATCTTTGGTCCTTTTGGATGGTTCTTCCTTTCATCATGAAATTTTCTCATTCTCATGCTCTGATCAGTACTCTACTGTACACTCTACGGAGACACCACAGATCTCTGCAATTATCTCTCTGTACAGGTTTCTCCTCTCTGGTATTCAGTCCTGTGAACTCTGTCTTGGACTTTCCTTGGACTTTCAGTTCTGTCCCCTCAACTTCTAGAATCTGTGTGGCTCTGCCTGTGTTTCCTCCCAATGCAGCATGGTCTAGAAACTCTCACAAGGAAATAAGCTCATGGTTATCTCACTTGTTTCTTGTTTCTCACATGGGGCTTACCTCACTTGTTTCTTGTTTCTAAGGATTACTGGTCCTTGTTGCCTGATATTCAGTGTCTTAAAAATTGTTGTTCTGTATATTTATGTTGCTCATTCTTAAATGTTTTCGGGGAAAGGTAAGTATGATCTCTGCTATACCATATTGGCTGAAATCAGTTTACATCTAAAAAGAATTCTTTTTTAATATGATTGCAAATATCCCATGGTCCCAGGATTCTACATTTCAGAAATCTGACACAAATGAAATACATTTTACTCCTATAATTTTATTGCATTTTATTCGTCCATACATTCTTCCGTTTGTTATTCAATAAATATGTGAGTGTCTTTTACTGTGAGGCTTTCTACTGGTCACTATGAATATGGTGGGGGCAAAATCAAGTATGTCTTCTGCCTTAACAAGGCTTAATACCTTGTGAAGAAGAAATATATTTCCAAAGTCTAAGACAAATACTCTGAGAAAAAGGAATGTGGTCCTATGAGCTTGTTTTTTAAAAAACAAAGCCATTATGATAACTTTGTAATGTGTCAACAACTAAACTGAACTACATTTTCCAGTATTTACTTTCTTGTATGTCTCCAGTTAGGGTGTATGATGGGAATGGTTCCTGGGTGATCTGGAAGATAAAAGGGAGACTGCATCCATTATGTAGCTCATGCAAATATTTAATATCTGCTGATTAACTTTGTTCTCATGAAGCAGGAGCTGGGATGGAAACTGTTCTGTCTTCCCATGGATCCTTTTCAGCTTCTCCTACTTCTAAGCAAAGTATGCATATTTAGTTTTGTGATGGACCCTGGCTTCTACAGGACACTGTTGTCACCAAGGTCAAAGACAGAGACTGACTGGGTTTTAGTCTGTCTCACGGGGGTCCAGCTCAAGCTTGTGGTTTCCAGCTTGCTCTTCATCCCCCTACTTTACATCCATCTAACCTTACCACAAAACACAGAGACAAGAGCCTTACACTGTTTGACCAGCTTCAACAATTACTTAAGGCCAATTTAAAAATCCTTTTATCTGTCTATCTATGACTGGTTAAACTCTCCCAGCAGCTATTTTAATCTAGAATGTGAGAAACCTAGTGCCTGTAATCTTCAACTTTGGGTTTTACTGTTATTTCAGAGTAAGAGGGGAAAATCCCTCTCAGAATCCTGTTAAATTTTATCCTGATGACAATATGGAGCCATTGAAAGATTTGAGGATAGGTCATTACACAGAATTTGCATTTTAGAAGAAAGCTCTGGCTCCTACATGAAAAGTCATAATGGATACAAGAGGCAAAATGTCTAGGTAAGATGCCCTTGGAGCAATCCAGTTTGCAGGGGGTGGGGTGGGGGAGGGGCAGGGAACAACATGCTAAAGGTATGAAAAAAGGATGTAAAAATTTAAGAGGCTGTGATACAGATATTAGGAAATAAAGTCAACAGAATTCAGTGAACTTTGATATATTTTAGTTCATAAAGTATTTGCATTTGAAAGAGAAAATAGGAAGAGGTTAAAACACACAGGAGTAAATCACTCATTAGGGACATTCAGGGGTCCAAGACTCCTAAGTAGGAAATACATTTAGAAGACAGTTGTCTTACCAATAGCTCTCAATAGCTCCGCATCACCCTCATTCCAAAATAAATTATATAGCTTTTTAATTTTGACTCATGGACCAGCATCTCCTGCATCCCTAGGAGCTTGTTAGAAATGCAAAATGTCAGGCCCCACCTGTAACTTCCTGAAGCAAAAATCTGCATCTTAAGATCCCCAAGTGAGTCACATGCACATTAAAGTTAAAAAAGCTCTGCCAAGATTCTAGCAGGCTACTGTGTGTGACAGCATGAATGGAACTTGAGGGCATTATGCCAAGTGAAATAAGTCAGACAAAGAAAGATAAATACCATATGATCTCACTTACATGTGGAATCTAAAGTAAATAAATAGACAGATAACTGAACTCATAGATCCAGGAAACAGATTGGTGCTTAGCAATAAGTACCTGATGGGTGTGGGGGACAGTATAGCTAAAGTGCATCAAAAGGTACAAATTTCCACTTGTAATATAAATAAGTTATGGGGATCAAAAATACAATATGGTGACTATAATTAATAACACTGTATTATATATTTGGAAGTTGCTAAGAGAGTAAATCTTCAAAGTTCTCAAGACAAGAACAAAATTTTTTAACTATATATGGTGACAGATATTGACTAGACTTATGGTGGTGATAATTTCACAGAATATATATAAAAATCAAATTGTTACATTGTGCACCTGAAACTAGTATAATGTTATACTATATTATGCCTCAATTAGAAAAATCAAATAAGTGACGTTTTTAGAAAGATTAAAGATTCCAGCAGGCTAGAGAAATCTAAATCATGCTTTGTTCTCCCAAGTCTTTAAAATATAACATCCCACGTCAAAGAGGAAATGGCTAGCTGTACAAATGTTTAGAATTTTCCCTCCCCACTCTCAGGGCATCAAAGGAAACATGCTTATTTTTCTTTAAACTTATTACCCTCAAAGTATATTTTAGCCCCTTCCTAGTCATTAGAGCAGGTGGGACTCCTGACATCTTATCACTGCTTATAATTTCCCAACATCACAACAGCCATGGATGTCAGTGGGATTTTCTAAAGCATTTGGCATATAGCAGACTTAGTACAACTCTGGCAATGCTAATAATAAAAGGCCTCCCTTTGGGACACCTCAGAAGCAGATGTAAAACATTATCTAGTTATAACTAGATTAAAGGAGTTTCTTCTGGTGCAGGCATTTTTTCCTCTTTTGTAATTTCCTCTTACTAATAATGAGCAGAGAATAGATGAGGCTATTAATATCTCTAAAGACCCTTAATGAGACCAGGGGTGAGGACTGGACTTAAGAGTAAAGGCACTGTGTTCTAAGCCAAGTCATTGGGTCTCCCATAACCACAGAGAGTTTGTTTCAGACACACTCATATGAGGTCTACTCATGTCAACTTGCCAGGAAACAGTGCCTAGTACTGTGCCTTGTCAGTAGTTATTAATTATTTAAGATCTAAATAATGATATACCTAGTTAATTTTCAAGTTGCTTAACTAGATGGACTCTTTACAATACCTTGCAAAGCTTTGCCTGATCAGCCAACATTTCTCAACACATCTCAAGCTATTCTGCTCTCCCTTTTCTGGCTATGTGACTTTTTTTCATTTCCTCTAACATGCCAAGGTGATTACTTCCCTCTGCCTGCATTGTATCCATCACCTTCCTGAACGGGTCAATTCCCTTGCCTTAGGTATTAAGCTACAGTGTCATATCTTCAGACAAGCCTTTCAAGACCTCTTTTATTTTGCCTCACTTAATGTAGTTATCCTAAGATATTTTTCTCATATTACCCTATTTTTTTCCACCATAGCATTTACTATAATCTGTACTTGTTTCTCTCTTACTTAGTCTCCTCTACTAAATAATAAATTCCATAAGACCAATTCTGGTTTATCCACCCTGGGCCTAGTACATAATCATTGCACAGAGGCACACATTAGTTCAGAAATATATGTAGACTATCCTACCATCAAAACTGAACACTTAATACCTATGGATGTCCATAGCTCCTTTTATGTTCTGTATATTTTTGCACTTTAACTCTGTGTTCTTTGTAACTATTTTGTGCTTATCCAGAATGCATGATTAGATTAACAACTCCTGGAGAAAAATATGGCTTTGTTCTTTTTTGCATATCTTATTTGGAATAGTTCCCTGCACAGGATAGGTCTCAAAAACAAAGTTCGCGGGGTGCCTGGGTGGCTCAGTGGGTTAAAGCCTCTGCCTTCGGCTCAGGTCATGATCCCAGGGTCCTGGGATCGAGCCCCGCATGGGGCTCTCTGCTCGGCGGGGAGCCTGCTTCCTCCTCTCTCTCTGCCTGCCTCTCTGCCTATTTGTGATCTCTGGCAAATAAATAAATAAAATCTTTAAAAAAAAAAAAAACAAAGTTCGCTTAAATGAAGAATGAATTGGTCTATTACACTGTAACTAGTTTATATCCTATAGGAGAGAGTTTATTTAAAGGATCGATGTTACTTGGTAAGGGAGGCCAAGTGTCTGTAAAATTTAAGTTGATATGAAATTTTTTCCTTTTCTTCTCTAGGCTTTTTTTCCTTGTTCAGAATTAGAGAATTAAGTCATGTTTCTTTTTAACTATGAGAATTGGGAAAGAAAATGGTAGGATGCTTGTAATCATTAAAGATTTGAGTGAAATTATTCTAGAAAATCATTTTTATATCCTGAGTGGTATCTTTTACTGAGAGAGAAAATGAAGGAGAACATGATTTGGGGGAAAGGGAAGAAGATCTGTGCATGAACTTAACTTTTGTCAGTTTTAATTGAATTATCCTTATGGCATCAAGTACAATTATTCCAAATGGATAAAGAAATACTGGCTTATAGTTTCTGACACAGGAAAAAAAAAATCCTGTCTGTCATCCTTTTCATGAACTCATTCAGCATTTGAGTGTCCATATGTGTCAGGTACTATTCTCCAAAGGCATAGAAAACAAGGAAATAAAGGTGCCCACCTGCACAGTTATCATCAGAGAGGGGATATCAGTAATAGATATATAAACAAGAATAAGATTATTCCACATACTGATAAGTGACAAAAATGAGGTAAAACAGGAGGATGTCAAATAGAGAATGATTGAAGTGGGCTTTTCTAACTTGGATGGTCAGGTAAGAGTTTTACAAGTGAGGGACATGTTAGTGGAAACCTAAGTGATGAGGAGACATCACGCTCTCCTACATTTTCTTCTTTCCATCTCTTTACCTCATCCTAAATTCCAGTGAAGGAGATCGTTGCTTCACTTGAATGAATGTCCACTTCTGAATGAAAAATGTTGGGGTGATGTCATACAGCATGGCCACTGGGGAAACCTGCTTATATAAGGGGCAGTTAAGGGGATCATTGTGGCTGAACAGACAAGCTAACTATTGCTCGTAAGACTGCTGACTGGGTACTCCTGCCCACAACCGGGTATCTCACCATGTGCAAGGAAAGAAAGAAAAAGATGAGAGAAGAAGAAAACAGAACTGTGAGAGAGATGTGCCCCCGCTTTGAAGTGAGGGAGTGGCATTGAGGTCACTACAAAACCCATACCTCTAGCTCCTGATTGGAAACTCAGTATGATGAATTTAGTCAACAAAAATGCATTGGGTAATTTAGAGTTACTCCCATTTCAAGGAAACATTTTCTCCGCTGATTCTAACTTTAACTTCCTAATAATTATGCTACTGTACAGAATGATACAATTTAATTGTTGCTCTTATGTTGATGTATTGATTTAACATACTTTTATTATTTAGACATTCATATGTATGCCTTTCTGTATATGTGTCCAGGCAGTTAGGGTAGTTAAATGCTGTTAAACAACTTAACAGTTGTGTCCCCACTCTTGTATTATCCTTTTAGTATCAGGTCCTGAGTTTAGCAGAGTGATAATGGTGTTTTATGATATGCAATTTAAAATGGACCTGTACTGACCTTATATTCTCTCTCTTAAGTGTGATATATCCCCTAGTTCCTCACCTTCTTACTTCAGTGGAGTCTTTTATGTCACTGAAGACATATCAAAATTTTTCAATGTTGACAGTAAGAGGATAATGTCTGTAAAATTTCTAGTATTTTCCTTGTAAGAACCTGAAAATTTGATGAAATGGTCAGGATTTCAACCAGTTAGCCAATTAGGTAGAATCTTGCATAAGAATAATAACCTATAAGAATGATACCATTTAGTGCCCATGTTACCTGCCAAGCATTGTGTTTAAATGCTTTTTATATTTCCATGTTTGATCCTCACAACAACCTCACAAAAGACTCCTCTTGTCCCAGCTTCAGAGGGTGATGGTTTTAGAAGGAAATTTCCATATTGCTTATCACCCTGCTTGGTGGAAGAGACAGAACTTTGACAAAGCCTCACTTCGCAGCACTTAGGCTGTTAATAGCCATATATAACTCACACTAATAGGATTAAGTAACATTTCCCATGAATCTGAAATTGGCATCATGTACTCTAGCCTATGCAACATGCCAATTTCTTATTACCAAACATGACAAAACCTAATGTTGCCTTCCAAGAAAGAGGTTAGCAGTCATCTGCAATTATGCAACTAATCGGTAAGCTTGACAGATACTTTCTTTTTCCAGAAATCTATTCTCAATTACAGAGCTCTTCTGCTATCAAAAAAAATTATTACTTTTTCAATTTTTAAGAATATTTTCCCAAAAATGTCTTTAAGTCCGTTAAAATGCTATTTGTATTTTGCTAGTTTTATTGCCATTTTTTGCATTGTTTCTGAAACCAGTCACTAATGAGATGAAAGGTTAGAAATTAAGTATATTTATTATTAAAAGTAATCTCAACAAGTGTTTTCTTATTTTAATATCTTCATGCCTCAATCCTACTTCCAAAAATTCTGATTTCATTAGTGTGAGGTATTGCCTAACATAAGAATTTTTTAAAGTTCCTCAACAAACTCCTAGATTTTAGATTTAGACTTTTAGATTGAGAGCCTGTGCTTTATAAAGCCTTTTTTTTAAAGATTTTATTTATTTATTTGAGAGAGAGTGTGTGAGAGAGAGAATAAGAGGGGAGAAGGTCAGAGGGAGAAGCAGACTCCCCATGGAGCCGGGAGCCCGATGTGGGACTTGATCCCAGGACTCCGGGATCATGACCTGAGCCGAAGGCAGTTGCTTAACCAACTGAGCCACTCAGGCAGCATTAAAGCCTTCCTAAGAGGAAATAAAGACAGGCCAGCACAGAAGATTGCTTGTCTAAGTTCCCTTATTTGTCAAGTGAGGTCCTTTTATTAATATTTTTCAAACACCATTTAAGAAGTGTATTTCTTTGTATGGAAAAAAAAAATCTAAAGAGTAAATTTGAACCAGAAGCTTCACTTTATAAAGCTGATAAGATTATGACTGCTCTGATTCTCACGTTGAATGTGGCAGCATTTGTGGGTTGGAAGGAAGATGCCCTTAGGACCAAACCATTATACTCACCTGCTTTCCTCTACCTTCACCTTCACCTCAATTTAAGGTAACCTTTCTATTTCCTGGAACATGCAAGAATTGATAGTATTTGTGTAACTTGCTGAGACAAACGGGCAGGCTACTGACAGGACAGGTTGAAAGTTAATGGTTTAAATGTTTTAGCTGACCCTTAGAGCCACTGCAGGGTTGAGGTGGGGGAGACTTGGGCACATCTGAAGCCAATTTATGGCACACTATTTGGAAATCAGCTCTGCCTTAAGTCACAAACATCAAACCAAGGTCTCCAAACAGCACTATTTAAAAACCACTATGGGGTCCCTCAACTCTCTTTGAGGCCTGAGAATATATGGCCTAGCAAACAACAAGTGTATGTTGGTTTAAACATTCATGCAATAATTATATTTTGATGTTCTACATATAGCAAAAGGTACTGTTATATGTGCTAGACATACATTGATAAATAAAACAATCCTGGCCCTTGCTCTCAAAGGATTTTTCCATCTAATGGGGGAGGCATGATAACGAATACAGATAAAGTACCATAATCTATGATAAATGTAAAAGAAGCAGTATAAGAGAATAACCATTCAGAACCATAGTCAGGGAAGTCAGAGACAGCCACTCTGTGAAAGGGACATTTTTGCCAAAGTTGAAAGAGTGGGAAGAACCAGCCATATCAATATGCTTATGCAGGTGATGCTAAGAGAATATGAATTTTAGGAGAAGGAAAAACATTTGCAAAGACTGAACTAGAGAAGAACATGCTGGGTTTAAGAATATGAAAGTCATCCAGTGTGGCAGGAGCTTGATGGGTATGTGGGAGAGTGGCCTGACATAAGGGAAAAGTGCCTGGGAGCCAGACATGAGGGCCCTTAAGGCCACAGTGGGAATTTGTAACTCTTTCCTAAGAGCGTGGCAAGTCATTAGAGGATGAAAACATTACATGATGTACCTTGAAAGTAGTCACTTTGGACATGATGGACAAATTGGAGGGGAATAAAAATGAAAACAGGGAAGTCCACTTTGATGTCTTTTGCAGAAGCCCAAGAGAAGAACTTTGGCTTGGTCCAGGGTTCTCACCAGGATGGGAAAAGGGGGATGAAATCCTCTTTAAAATCTGAATCCAAAAATACTTACCTTCAGGAAAGAGGAAGATAAGGAAAATCAGTCCACTGAATCCCAATCTCAGATTTGAAGAGGCACTGAGAAAAGGCCTCATGGCCCCTTTAGAACAAAGGCGTATCATTCAGGCATATTACTGGGCCACTGAGTACCATGGACAGAGAACCTGATGGGTCTAGATTTTAATTCCCTGAACTGTTTGGAAAATCAGTATATAATCTGTCTTACTACACAGGATACTTGTGAAGAAAAAAAAAATCACTGCTAGGAAGCCTTTATAAAAATATCAAATGCAGTGAAAATGCCAAGGTACCAACTGTAACATCATCCTCATAGTGGGAGTCACTGACATCGATTTCAAAAAGTTGTCAAGGGTAAATGGACAGATCATATTATACTGAGTTTCAATATCTAGACTATTTACTTCTCAATAAGTATTGATGTCTTGGGCCTCGCTCTGTGATTTATTAGCTTAGTAACCTTGAAAATGCCAATATCAGGTCACATACTATATGCCAAACATTATGCTTAGGAAGTACTCTGCACACTTTACCTAATTTACTCCTTGAAACAATCAGGCATGTGGAACTTCCCCTTGTTTAATATATAAGTAAGCTATACCTCAATGAGATTAAGGTACTTGACTTTACTTAATAATTAGAAGAGGTCTCTGGGTAGAGCCAAAACTCAAACCAGACTCTCCATGTCAGTTTCATCTCTCCATATTTCAATTTCCACATCTTGACACAGATATAATTCTGTCAGGTTTATACATTAGTTGGGAAGGTCAAATTAAATAGCATATGTAAAATATATTTGCAAACTACAGTAAATTTTATTTTTTTTTAAGATTTTATTTATGTATTTGACAGACAGAGATCATAAGTAGGCAGAGAGGCAGGCAGAGAGAGAGAGAGAGTTCAGGGAAGCAGGGTCCCCACCGAGCAGAGAACCCAATGTGGGGCTCGATGCCAGGACCCTATCATCATGACCTTAGCTGATGACAGAGGCTTTAACCCACTAAGCCACCAAGGCACCCCACTATAGTACATTTTAACACATACATGGGTCTTAAGAAGACAGATTATAGGCATGTATATTTTATCTTAGAAGATAGTCATGAAGTGAATGCTTATAAATCTGAATGTCCAGACCGCTGAGTTCTACAAGTATGCTTTAGCATCTTTGTGTACTTTTGCAGTTGTCATTTATTTTTTAATCTGTTTCTTCTCCTGAGTCCTGTCTAGGGTGATCTGCTTGGGATAACTTGTTTTTGTCTGCCTCTACACCTGTTATTTTAGAGCTGTCATTGATGAGCTAGAAGATTTTTAGGATGTCTTGAGATAATGCAATTTGAGATTAAGGACTTTTCTAGCAGCCAAGAATTGTAACTTCAAATTGCCTTCATAAATACAAAGCCGAGTAAAGGTAACATCCTTAGGAACTTGGGGATATTGTTTTCTCATTTTTGACTGTGCTTAAAACAGAAAGGAGTTTAGAAAATAGGGAATTACCCCAATAATCTAGGACAAAAACCTCACGCTTTTATTGAAAATATGCAAGGCAGAATATGTTGATTTAAATGAAGCACATAGTTGATGAAGGAGTTAACAGATAATACTTTTCTTCTCAGATTTAGACATGTAAATAACATCCTTGAGTATTTCAGATATGTTATTGGTTCATTTGTAAATGCCATGGAAATGCACAAATACCCTAATTTATGTTTAGTCCAATAAAGTTATAAAAACTCAGCAGCACATGTAGCTGCAGTATATTTCATCCAGGCTTCCACGGGGCAGGTGCATCCTTGTGGAAGGGTTAGATGTTGATGGCAATTCTTCCAGAATAAGGTCACAGTGGACTTGAGAAAAACCCTGTTTGCAGTGAGTTTTATCACCCTTCAGGAAGAACTTAAATTAACTGTCTGATACTTCCATTTAAGAGAATATTGAGACATTTCTAGACCCTTGTAAATCAACCAAATCAGGCCAAATCCTCATCCAAGGAAAAATAATCAGTATCTGGATTTCCCTGGACAAGATATCTGCCTCTGTCATTAATGAACTTCTCAGGTACTTTGGAATTTCTACAGGCAACTGAACAACTAAAAGTTTTCATCAGAAATGAAAATCTCTATTGAGCAAAACCATTTACATACAAAACTCTCTAATTGGAGATGTCGTACTCTGACTTTGAGTTATGTAAACCTTGAGGATCAACACAATGGAGTGTAAGGTAAGCATAGGGATGCCAAAGACAGCAGTGCCTTTTTCAAGACCCTGTCCAGCTGTAATCACCAGATCTGCTAATCAGTCTCAGCACTAGCAAAAGTTTAGTGTCTAACAATAGTCTCTGCACTGTATGCATTGTGAAGAAAAAGACACACACCCTCTCCTCAAGTTTCCTGAGATTCAGTTGTAGAGAGAAGACACGTGCACAAATGAAATTCAAAATAGCATATAATTAACAAGCAAGCAATACAATAAATTCTACTCAATTTGAGCTATTCAGTTTACTCAATTAATATAAATAGCTACTGTTTATTCAGCAATTTCACAATAATGTTAGGCAAACAAAGACTAAGCTCAAGTAGAAGAAAGAACTAACTTTACACCAAAGAAGTTAAAATTGTACTAGCATGATTCTTTTTGAGTTGATCATTGAGGATGGGAACAGTTGGGTAGGAGGAAAATAAAGGCTTTCCCAGTGAGGGATTAGTGTAACTGATTACAGTTTTTGAGCCCAGACTTACAGTAAACAGGAACTTAGGCTGGTAGGAGGGAGAATGTGCTTAGGAATGGCTAAACAATCTATTTATTCTTGTCAGTTGTTAGTATTTTATTTTTTAAAAAATGTTCAACTCCATATGAACTTTTCCGTTTTCTTCACAAAATGAGTATTAGCAGAGTTCTCACTAGAGCCTGGTCCAATTCTATGCTGAGATTTAGATGTGTGTGTTTGGTGTTCTGGGACTGACAGAAATCTCTACCTGAGACCGAGCAATCTTCAGAAGGTTCTGAGTGAGGATTTCAATGTCAAATAGGCCTGAATTCAAATCCTGATGCTGCCACATCCTTGATTAAATTACTTTACCTTGCTAAACCTCAATTTTCTCATGAATGAAATGAAGATTCATTCATCCAACAAATATTTATTGAATAATTACTTGTTCCAGATTTTGTTCTAGGTGTTGGGGATATAGAAGGGGACAAAACAGACAAAAATCTCCGCTCTCTTGCAGATGATAGCATCTGCCTTATGGGATTGAGCTGAGATGAAGAGACAAAAAGCATGTGTCTAGTGCTCTGTAAGTGTTAGTAGCTGGCATTGAGTCAGACAAATATACATGGTTCAGTAACGAGGGCTTAGTTATCAGAGGAGGAGCACAATTATTACATAATTTTTACTTGAATATAGATTCCCATATGGGTTCATGCAACAATCAGAATCTATAGAGGTTAGGATCAGGAACCCTAAGTGAAATCAAAAGCAGCTAACTCGCCAGGAAATTTTAGAAGACACAGAATTCTCTGTTGGAGGTTGTGTGGCAAAGAAGGCTACAAAAAAGGAAAAAAAGCAATCCTGCCTCTGTCTGAAATGCATAGCCCTGTCATGTTGGGGGCTGTGGTGGGTCATGCCATTGACAGAAGCATGAGTGACAGTGGAGGCAGCAACAGCACATGGTAATGCTCAGAGAAACCAAGCAGTTGAAACTTATGGAAACAGCAGTGTTTCCCAAAAGATGTGAAGATGCAGACGTCTTAGGACATCCCCTAGAAGGAGATCAGAACAAGTGGAGAAAACATGATGCTTTTTTTGTGATCAATGATCAAATTTGTTCACAAGTCACTTGCATATAAAGGAGAAATCTCTCTCCAGAATTGGAAGGTCTGCAAAGCAGATAGAAGAAAGAGTCTGTGACCTACAGTTGCCTTGATTCCTGCATAACACTACTAAAACTTTCATGGTATATTCCATCTCCATACACACTTGTATAATAAGTAGAATAAATGTGCAACCAGGGCTGTACACTGGCTATCGTGTTTATGAATAGATAGCTGAAATGAGGTCTTTATTGGAAGAAATGGCAGGTTTACAGTAAAAATCACCAAAAGCATTCATGTGAGTGTGTTTGGAGCAACAGTATAGAAAAGTTAACAATAAAAATGATCACAGTGAACATAGAGGTTAATGTCTACCCCTACATGAATACCTAGTAAATAGTAAATGCCCAAAATGAATGAGATCAATTGTGGAGAAAAATCAATATGACCAGGCTGTGTGAGAGCATTAACTTTAATGGTTCTCATTTTTATGTATAAATTCTACTTCAAAAAGAGCAATAAAACAACTTAGGCTGGTCCTTTGCAATTTTTCTTACATGATGGCTATATTTTTGTGGCTCACCTAATCCCTGGCCCTACAGAACCAGAGAAACAACAGTTTCATTTCATGATTCCAAATAACTGCTTTTGCTTATTTTTCTAGTTAATTGGCCATTTTAAAATCAGATTATTTACAATCACCCTTGATTTGATTGTTATAATTAAATTCATTTATTCACCAAATTTATTCACCGAGCAAGCACTGTTACAGACACTGGAGATATAAGGGTGAACAGGCAGAAAAGATCTCTGCTTTTATGGAGATTATATTTTATGACATGAAAAAGGCCATAAAAAAGAAAATAAATAAGATGACTTCATAATTAAGTAATGCTATAAATTATAAAGAATAAAGGAATGCACTATATAGAGTTTAGGAGGAAGGTGCTCATGCATTTGTATTATATGAAGTGGTGAGATCCAGGAAAAGTTCTCTGCAAAGGTCAGCTTTTGAGATGTGAATGATGAGGAACCAGCTATATGAAAATGTGTGGGAAAAATATTCTAGGAGGTCTGAATGGCAAGTAAAATGTTCTGAGTCAGAATAAAGTTAGAGGCAATAAAATCTTGAAACAGAAAGAAAGCCAATGTTTCAGTGCATGATGAAAAGTGAGAGTAGTAAGAAATGAGATTAGAGAGAAAAGGCCCAGAACACAGTACATTTTCTAGACCCTAGAAGTAAGGTTACATTTTATGTTGAGTGCATTGGGAAACCAGTGGGTGGTTTTTAAGTCCTCTATGAAATATCTTAAACTCTTTAAAGATTATTTTAGCTTTAGTGTAGAGAATGGGTTGATTAATAAATCTCTGACTTCTCTGCAGATAATTATCTGCAGAGAAATTGAATAACTCTGCATTTATTTGGTTTTACAAGCAATTATTGACTAAATAGTTTGTAGATGGAACTGAATTATGAATAGAGACACATGAAAAAATATGATACATTACCTTGTGTTTATTAAATATACTGGGGGAAATATATTACAACATGGTGAAATATATAAGATAAATAAACAAAATAGTTGTACATATAAAGTATAGAAATGTAACCACACCACCAGGTATATTACCTATTAACAAAGTTTTTCGATGTATAAAGCTTAAAAATTATATAATTAAAAATTAATAAAAATTAATGCTAAGTAAATAAATAAATCTCTGACTCAGTAAGTGCTTGGTTAGATAATAATTTGAACCTTACTTGCTAAATTCAAATATCAAAATTCAGTCATTCAACAAATATTTGTCAAACCCTCCATGCTATTCAGAGGGAATACAGAAGCAAATAAGATGTTTCTGCTGCCATTAAGAATCTCACCACAGTCTAGCAAAAACAAACAAACAACAAAACAAAACAAACAAAACCCAGAAATTAAACAAATAATCAGTTACATTTTTTACTACTCTAACCTGGTGAAGGTACAGTGTTTCTACATAATTTGAATTTGACATGAATTAGAGGATTGGGATCGATGACTCTCCACTGAAGAAACTCCATTTTTTTAAAGAGGATCTGTTAATTAGCAAAACCTTTTATATTAATCAGGCCTTCTTCTGTTGCAATAGATGAAAAATCAAATCAAACCAGTTTAAGACAAAAAGAAGTATATGAGTGATTTATTATTTCATCTAAACACTCCAAATCTAAATAGGCATTTCTAGTCCTGGGCTTACAATCTTAAGGAGTTAGACAATGAAATTCATTTCAGAGAACCTGGAAAATAAATGTGACAGTTTTGAAAAAGTTGCCACAAAACTCTGAAAATCTGCAAATAAACTCTGCTCAATTTCTGTAGTCATCCCTGAACTGTAAGTGAAGCTCCAGAGTTCTCAGTGTAAAGTAACAGATGGAAAACTGAAAGAGTTGAATAGTTAACAACTGTTGCCCACCACAAGCAAGACAGAGTTTGGATTTTGAGTCCTATTCCAAATACATTTAAAGACTTAAAGGAAAATATATTTATAATGAGAAGAATTATGTGAAAGCCCAGAATATAAATAGAAACTATAAGAACCAAATGGAAATTTTAGAATTATAAAATATAATATCGAAAATGACAAATTTGCTGGATAGATTTAATGGCAGGTTGGTAGATGAAAGTTTCAGTAACAAAAACTTAAATGATTCATTATCAGTAATCTGACTTGAACTCCAAGAAATATTATGGAAAATTCTTTAAGCTTGAATAACACCAAGGAAATATAGGATGTAAACTTGTATATACAGCAAGGGAGTACACTGAAAATGTTCAATATATGATTTTTTTTCTTCCCTTAATTTCTTTGAAAGATATATGACTATTGGGAAAAAATTATAACATGTATTATGTATTATTATATTCCTACATATTATGTAAAGTAACAATATCACAAAGTCCAGAGAGCAATTGAAACTATACTGTTGCAACATTCTTACATTTTACTATATGTGGTGCAAATTGATTCAAGAACACTGTGATAAGTTAAGGATACATATTATCATTCTAGAGTAGCCATTAAAATAATGCTAATATGTTAGCTAAAAAGTCAGCAGAGGCATTAAAATGGAATATTAAAAGTATTTATTAACACCCCTAAGAAAATATGAGAGGAGGAAAGAACAAAAACAGCAAAAAATGGAAAGGAAAACAGAAAACAAATTGTGAAATGATAGTTAAGTCCAACAATACTGATAGCTAAATTTTAATGGACTAAACACCCCAATTAAAAAGCAATGACTGTTAGATCAGACTTAATAGAGGACCCAACTCTTTGTTGTCTACAAGAAACTCACTTTAAGTATAATGACATAGTAGTTTAGAAATAACTTATAATAAAGAAAATGCTACTTTATACACATATGTATATATGTATACACACATATGTATATATGTATACACACACACATATACACATAACAGAAGGCTATGATCCAATATCTAGCCAATCATATTAACAAAAATTGAAGTAAATGCAGAACAATTTACAAATAATTTACAAAGTAATTTACAAAAACTTACAGGATACATTAATACCCCTACATTTTTTAAACAATACTTTTATATTATAAATACTCATATATTTAGAACTATTTTCTTCACTAGAGTCAGAATTAAGAAAAGAGTCTTTAGACCACATTTCATAAAATATAAATTAAATAGGCACTTATTTGTATTCAGTATGGGACTTTAAGGAAAAGAAAATCCATTTTATCTTAACATAATGCAACTGAGGAGTGCCTGGGTGGCTGTCAGTTAAGTGTCTGCCTTCAGCTCAGGTCATGATCTGAGGGATCCGTAGGATCAAGCCCCATGTTGGACTCTCTGCTCAGTGGGGAGCCTGCTGCCTCCCCTACTTGTACTCTCTCTCTGTGTCAAATAAATAAATAAAATCTTTAAAAAAAAAAGCAATGAAACTGAACAGAAATAATGTAGTATATAAAGTGTAATCAAAAGACCTCGATTTCAGCATTAAGTTTAAAAACTGATAATGAAGAAAATATTAGATATTCAATGTGTTCAAATGTCCAATATAATGGTATTTCTGAGAGACATCTTAATAACTGCTTTATAATAGGCTAACACTCAAGATAGATGTTATGAGCACTTCTTTTGACATTTAACACAGTTTAAGAACCAATATAGCAAGTGTAGATGTAGGCCCATCAATGACTTTAGATTCAATGGGAAAAGCCACAATTTTATAAGGAAAAGAATAAGTGGTAGAACAAAAGAACAGTGTAATATATTACAATAAGAATATCAATATTTACTCTAGCAAGTAAAATGCAGAGGTTGGATTGATTTCCAAAAACAAAATATTAAATATATCTTGATTCCATTACCCAAGAGAAAGATAATGTTTATGAGTGTAAAAACACTGATGAACAAGAATGCATTACCTTACACATTTAGGGGCAATTGATTTTTGACAAGCATGCTAAGGCCGTTCAATAGGAAAAGGAAATCTCTTCAACAAATGGTGTCTCAACAATTAAGTATCTACATGCAAAAGCATGGAGTTAGACCTATATCTTCTTCTGTATACAAGTATTAACTCCAAATAGAAAAACACCAAACCATATGAGCTAAAACTCAAACTTTTAGAAGAAAATATAGGGTAGACTTTCATAAACTTGATTTTGGCAATGGATGCTAGAATATGACACCAAAAGCATAAGCAACAAAAGAAAAATAAATGGACTGGATTTCACCAAAATTAAAACTTTTGTGCATCAAAGGACACTGTCAAGAAAGTGAAAAGACAACACACAGAAATGAGGAAAATGTTTGCAAATCATATATATGGTAAACGTCTCATATCTAGAATACATAAAACAATCTTACAACCCAATAACAAAAAAGTGAAGTGATTGAATAGATATTTCTTCAAAGAAGATATATAAATAACCAACAAGCACATACAACATTATTTAATATCACTGTCCTTAAAGAAATGCAAATAAAACTACAATGAAATACTGCTTCATACTCCCTGCTAGGTTTTAATTTAAAAAATAATAAAATGAAAAATAAGCTTTGGTGATGATGTAGAGATAATGGAGTCCCTATACACTGTTTGTGGGAATGTAAAATGGTATAGCCACTGTGAAAAATAGTCCTGTGGGTTGTCAAAACAAACATACAATTACCAATATGATTGACAATCCCACTCATAGGTATATACCCCAAAATAATTAAAATAGATATTCAAACAAAACCTTCTACACAAATACTCACAATAGTACTATTCACAATAGCCAAAAAGTGCAAAACAGATAAATAGGTGAACAAATTGTGGTATGTAGATACAGTGGGATGTAGGTAAACAAATTGTGGTATATACATACAATGGAATATCATTTGGCCATTAAAAAAAAAGGAATAAAGTACTGATACATTCCATAATGTGAAAGAAGCCAGACACAAAAGGTCACAAATAAAATGATTGGTTCCATTTATATGAAATATACCAAATAGGTAAATCCATAGACAAGAGTTAATTAGGGGTTGAAGGAGGAGACAAGATGAATGGAAATGACTGCTTAATGAGTATGAGGTTTCCTTCTGTGGTGATGAAAGTTTTTGGAACTACCTAGAGGTGATAGTAGCATAACATTATGAGTGTACTAAATTTCACTTAATTATACACCTTAAAGTGGTTAATTTTATGTTATATGGGTTTTGCTTCAATAAAAGAAGGACCTGCAGTGCACAGTTTTGGATCCTGATGCTGACATGTTTACAACACATCTTCCCTTTTTTTTTCTTTAGTTGCTATAAAACAAGTGCAAACAAGAGAAAGAATAAGAATGCCTTAGGCCCAATTTTCCAATACTGCCCGTTTCCATCTATTAAGTAAGTCTATTTAAAAAAAATATTCCAGAAGATCAGATTTCTTCAGTCCTCTTAACAGAAATGGAAGCTGAAGTCAGACATCTCCATGGGATGTAAAACGGTACTTTTCCCCTAAATGTAAAAACTTTGGAGAGATCCAAAGTTTTCCACCAAATCCAATTCTCCCACCTCACCTGCCCCTTCCAGAGGGCTTTATTCCAGGTTCATGTTTCCAAGGCTCCAGCTGCAAAGCCCTGACATCTTTTCAAACTGAAGTTTTCTGAGTCTCAAGATGCTTCAACTTTGTTTCAAAAATAAATATGCAAAATAAAAATAATTTAGCCCTGGGCCTGAATCATATGAAAGCATTTAGAGTCATCAAATCTGAAATGATAATCGTATTTGAAAGCAGCTGAGAATGAATATATAAGAACAGGGTCTCAATTTCCAAGAGTACAACATTGAGAGCCAACACACTTATGTCCTGAGTGCCAAAAAATGTTCAATTCTCTAATTATTATAATTCATGGTGCCTTCAATGCTTCAGCAAAACTGCAGCCCATGAAAGATAGCTTCAATCTACAGAAACAGTAAAGGACCAGAATCTACTCAGAAGTAACCTTGGCTCAAAACCCTGAACATTAAATCAAATAGTATAGTATTGGAAGATGATGTTTCAAATGGAAAAAGCTGAGGATAACACACTAGTGATAATCAAGCAATCATGTACAATGAAAGTCTATCACAAGGGACCCTTTGCTAATCTGAAGGACAAAAGGACCTCTTGGAGAAACTGCTATTTGAGCTAACATCTGGAGGAGGAACTGAAGTTACTCAGCAAAGAACAAAAGAAGAGTATTCCTGTCCAAAAGTATATTCCCTTTGTGTATAGACTATGACCATGAAAATTCACGTCACTGAAAAAGAAGAAAGAAGACTATATTACTGGAGCTCGTAAGAAATAGGGATCTAGTCAAGACAAATAAGCAAGAGCCATTCTGTGTAGGGTTTTGTTTATGTATGGATTTTATTTTATTTTTTAATTTAATTTTATTTTTTATAAACATATATTTTTATCCCCAGGGGTACAGGTCTGTGAATCGCCAGGTTTACATACTTCACAGCACTCACCATAGCACATACCCTCCCCAATGTCCATAACCCCACCCCCCCTCACCCAACCCCCCTCCCCCCATCAACCCTCAGTTTGTTTTGTGAGATTAAGAGTCACTTATGGTTTGTCTCCCTCCCAATCCCATCTTGTTTCATTTACTCTTCTCCTACCCCCTTAACCCCCCATGTTGCATTTCCTCTCCCTCATATCTGGGAGATCATATGATAGTTGTCTTTCTCCGATTGACTTATTTCACTAAGCATGATACCCTCTAGTTCCATCCACGTCGTCGCAAATGGCAAGATTTCATTTCTCTTGATGGCTGC
The DNA here is from genome assembly GCF_002288905.1 of Enhydra lutris kenyoni. Lineage (NCBI taxonomy): Eukaryota > Metazoa > Chordata > Mammalia > Carnivora > Mustelidae > Enhydra > Enhydra lutris. The sequence continues at coordinate 27,274,924 of NW_019154089.1, forward strand.
ATAGTATTCCATTGTGTATATATACCACATCTTCTTTATCCATTCATCTGTTGATGGACATCTAGGTTCTTTCCATAGTTTGGCTATTGTAGACATTGCTGCTATAAACATTCGGGTGCACGTGCCCCTTCGGATCACTACGTTTGTACCTTGAGGAGAACATAGGCAGCAACCTCTTCGACCTCAGCCACAGCAACATCTTCCTAGGAACATCGCCAAAGGCAAGAGAAGCAAGGGCAAAAATGAACTATTGGGATTTTATCAAGATCAAAAGCTTTTGCACAGCAAAGGAAACAGTTAACAAAACCAAAAGACAACTGACAGAATGGGAGAAGATATTTGCAAACGACATATCAGATAAAGGGCTAGTGTCCAAAATCTTTAAAGAACTTAGCAAACTCAACACCCAAAGAACAAATAATCCAATCAAGAAATGGGCAGAGGACATGAACAGACATTTCTGCAAAGAAGACATCCAGATGGCCAACAGACACATGAAAAAGTGCTCCATATCACACGGCATCAGGGAAATACAAATCAAAACCACAATGAGATACCACCTCACACCAGTCAGAATGGCTAAAATTAACAAGTCAGGAAATGACAGATGCTGGCGAGGATGTGGAGAAAGGGGAACCCTCCTACACTGTTGGTGGGAATGCAAGCTGGTGCAACCACTCTGGAAAACAGCATGGAGGTTCCTCAAAATGTTGAAAATAGAACTACCCTATGACCCAGCAATTGCACTACTGGGTATTTACCCTAAAGATACAAACGTATGTATGGATTTTAAATTTTATTCTAAAAGTATTGGGGATACATTTAAAGGTTTTAAATAAGAAAGTGACCTAGTTACATTGGACGATAACTGGATCTCTCTGGCCATCATGCAGTATATTTGCCTTTGGGGCTCTTCACATAAGAGTATATTCAAAGAAACTAGTTGAACAGGACAGAAGTAATACCATTTAAGTGGCCAATAACCCGAAAGGATCTGACCAAATTCAAGAAGTATTCAGGGAGCAAAATTAACTAAGTCATATGTAGTTGAACCATAGTTGAGATTTTTTTTTTAAAGCCTTTGGTTAGCAGCATCTAACAATGGCAGAGTAAGACCCTACCTGACGACTCCCCTGCAGAAAATGGCTATAAAACTTGAACTTAATAAAAAAAAGAGAAAGAAAAAAAGCAAATATCTGAGGCTCTGCAGACTGAACAGAAGAAGACAGATTGGTAGGGAGTATTCGTTCAGAGTAAGGGGGCCAGGGAGGCATATAAAGTAAGTTGTTTTCAAAGCTTTTAGCCTAGGGCTAAGTGCAGTTGGTATGGCTCATGTGAGGTGGCAAGGGGGCTGTTGGGAAAAAGAATGCATTTTTTCCTTGCTTAGGAAACATTACTGCTGAGGTCGATGGGAGTGATTTTTCTCAAAGGAAAAAGAGGATCGCCATGTTCTTTCTTCCCACAACCCTTATCGTTCCCTGGGCCAGACATGTATGGCTAGACTCAGAGCAGCTTAACCAAAGATTAAATATATGGAGATGACAGAAATTAGGTAAGCTAAATGAAAAGTACATTAGTAGAAATTATCTAATTTGAAGAAAGGAGAGAAGGGAAAAATACAAGAAAGAAAACAAGAGAAATAGAAATAAAATTAAGTAAAATGGATAAAGTCTTAAAAACCTGGGAGATAATAGCTGGTTCAACAAACATTAGAATCTCAAAAGGAGAAGAAAGAAAACATTATGACAACCAAAGCATTTAATAAATAATAGTCCAAGACATTTTAGAGAATTCTGTGCCAGTAAAAATGGTTAAGGAAATTCTACAGACTGAAAAGAAATGATACCAGATGCAAATTCAGATCCTCAAATACAGTGAAGAACATTGGAAATGGTAAAATATCTGGATGAATTAAAAAAATTATTTTATTCTTTCTTACAATTTCTCATAATTACTTTGTAAATTTAAAGCAAAGCTTAACATTGTCTTGTGGGATTTGTAACATCTGTAGAGATACATAAAAGATCATTACAACACACAGGATTGGGGTATAATTTTCTGCATTTTGTGTGAAAAAGTACTATATTATTTCTAATTGGGCTGCAAAAAATAAATATGCACATTGGAGTCCCTAAGAAAACTTTAAAAAACGCAAAGCATTTGAGAAGCTGCAGGATGCCCAAGAATTTTTTAGGAGATTTTAGGACTACACAGTAACAGGTAAGAATGGGATTAAAAGACCTCAAATGGATTAGAACAGCCACAGGGGTGCACTACTTGACTCTGCTTTCAAGAAAGAACTTGCCACGCAGTTGCAAGGGTTGCAATAAACTAACTTCCAACTGTTTACACCCTCAGAACCTTCTCCAGCTTTCAAATTGGTGTCATCCTCTTCCTGGGCAGCTCCAGTGGGATCTTAGAGCCTGGACACTTCTGTGCAAGACTACACTCCTCTAATGGGACATATTTCCTCTAGAGTTCCTCCATTCAGTTGACCAAGACTTTTGTCCAATCTACAACATGGTTGGCATTCAGTTGACCAAGACTTTTGTCCAATCTACACCATGGTTGGAAGATTTCTGTGCCCAATACTGTTTATTTTCCTTTTATCTTTCTCACACAACCAACCTCTTGTGCTCCTAATTCCACCTCATCTTCTGCTTCCAGAGGACCCAGTTAATACAGCTCTCATTCCAAAGCAGGGACCACACTCACCTTCTTTAACAGTTTTCTAAACACCTTTGATTTATCCAAAGCAGGAAGAAGACAGAGATTGAAGCATCACTTTCACCTGAAGATTATGAAAAAGGTTATTTTACCACATTCTCATGCACATGCTCCTCCCCCAAGAAGTACAGCCATGGCATAGAAACACGTCTCTACTGTATAATTGCCAAAGTAAAGGTCACATCTTTTATCCTGGCTTTTCCTGCCCAGTGGAGAGATGACATCAGTATTCAAACATTTATAATAAATATTCACATCAGGTATTCGCTGAAATAGACCTGACACATGGAATAAATTTAAGCTATTTATACTTACTGTCACAACACGTCATTCATGGTAAAGAAGAGAATTTTTGTGATTTTTTCATTCCTATGCTAAAAGAGGTATGTAAACATTATGCAAGGGTAAAGGTGATATGAATATAAAAATATAAGAATGAGTCAAAGCTCTTGGGTGTCACAGGTATACAGAGAATGTCAGAATCAGGGGGTGGCTCTTCCAGTTTCGATAAGAAAGAAAAGAATAATTTTGAGACTAGAAGCAGATAAAAAGCAATTTTGCATCCTTTCAAAAAGACCATCTTGAGCCCTGAAAAGTAGTGATCCATTTAACATTTCACTGATCAGAACTTGAAACTGAGAGGAGAGTGGGAAGTTGTTTAGCATAAAAGAAAGAGCACAGGCCAGACCTGGGCTTGTAACCTTGTTGCATTGCATACTACCTGTGGTCAGGGGCTCTGAACTTGATGTTCTTATCTGTAAAATGGACAGAATAACACTTAAGCAGGAAAATTAATGCAGATAAAATAAAACGATAAAATAGTCTATCGCAATCCCTGGCTTCCAGAGGACTCTCAGATGATTATGTTATCAGTTGTATTAGTAACAAACTGATTATCAGCAGCCTCTCTGCTATTCCCATCCTGTTCCTTAGAGATGAAAAGCAAGCAATGGTGATTTGCAGTGCTTGAACCAAACTGATTTAGATCAAAGGAGCTGAATAAATCAACAGAGCTAAAAACAGCTGAGCCTACGGTGGCAGCAGCTAGTAACTTTCCTATAAGAAGGGAGTTAGTAGTTCTTCTCTGAAACAAAGGTAGAGAAAGAATAAGAAAAAAAAAAAAAGGACAAAGAAAATTCTGGAACATGACAGATTTTGCCTAGAATGATCAAAATCTTAAAGATTTTGGAAGAACTACATTAAAGCCTGGAAGAGCTACATACTATTTGAAGCTTTCAGGGACTGTTCATCCCTCCATCTCCCATCCCCACCTACCCAACCACGCTTGCTTTTTTTTTTTTTTTTAAGATTTTATTTATTTATTTGACAGAGAGAGAGAGACAGAGAGAGAGGGAACACAAGCATGGGGAGTGGGAGAGGGAAAAGCAGAGCTTCCTGCTGAGCAGAGAGCTCAATGCCAGGTTGGATTCCAGAACCCTGGGATCATGACCTGAGCGGAAGGCAGAAGCTTAATGACTGAGCCTCCCAGGCACCCCCCAACCATCCTTTCATCCATCCTTTTTTATTTGTAATCATCATCCAATATTTATTTGTAATTCTTTTATAAAAAATTAATTGTAGCACCTGAATGAGAAATCCAGAAAAGGTGTCAATTTTCCTTGAATTGTTCAGTCTTTATAAAACATAGTGACCAGGAACCCAGCATGCAAAGTGGCTGAGAACACGGATTCTGTCAGAGTGCCTGGGCTCAAGTTCTGGCTCCAACTGCATAATCTTGGTTGGGTTATTTAACGTCTCTGTGCCTCATATTCCTTATAATAATAGAGTCTGATTTAGATAGTAGAAAATCAAATGAGATTTTCTTATAAAGTGCTTAGTCATAATTCCACAGTTAACTCTGCTGTCTGCTATTGTTATTCTAACATTGTTGTTTACCGCCATTCTAGTGACCATAGCTTTGCCAGAGAAGAAAGAGGTTAAGTGCTTAAGATTTGTTACTGAGGACGAAAACTAATTTATACGGTTTCCCTTCCCCAACAATAACTTTGTGAACTTTGATCTTTTATCCATAGTGGTTTTTAGAGGTCAAGTGAGAGGGTGGGAGAAAGCAAAGAGAACAAAAATAGAGGGAAGCATTGAAATACCATTTATCAAGGACACCACACTTTCTGCCTTACAGAGTAGGACTTCACATTGTCAGCTTTGTTTAATGCTTGCTAATGTGTGTGCAAAATGCTATAATATCCACTTCATAGATTAGGAAAAAAGGTCTTGGAAAGTGTCATAAAAACATGCAAGGTCACACAACTGGATGTGATAGAGTAAGGATTTGTCCATCCAAGGGCTTGAAACCAAGGCCTAAGGGAAGAATGGCATTTGAGAGCACCTCATTGTATAATACCATAAAATTTATAAAGTGCTTCCCAAATTTGATTTTATTTCAACTACACAGCTTTCTGAGGTAAGTGAATCTGGCAGATTGGATTTTAGAGATGAGAAAAATGAAGTCTCAGAAAGGTTATATGCCACGCTCAAGATCAACAAAGTAGAGGAGGTGGAAATATGAGGCAGGCACTGGGGTTCCCACTGCATCTTCTTTCCCTTGTTTCAATGTGAAGTTAATTGAAGATAGAGAATAATCTGGTGTCATGTCTTCAACTATCCCAAAGACAAAGTGATTGTATCTTCTGCATGTGTTCTTGACAATTTCCCTCTCTTTATGCATTCTCAATTACCATAAGAAATTGCAAGCTCCATGAGGGCGGGAAAAAAAGTATATCTTTTACATGAATATAGCCCCAATATTTATCACAATACTGGCACTGGGTGAGTAGTTGATACCTATTTGTTGAATACATAAATGACTTAATTAATGCAAAGAGAGTGCCAAGTCCTCAAATCCCTGATAAGAATGAATATGCTGCCATTACAGAGGGAAATTAACCTTTGAGAGATTTTAACCGTCTTCAAATAAGCCTTCGTATGTGCATGAATGCTTCTTAAATAAGTTTCAGTTATATTTTCGCTCCCTTTATGGTTCTTATGAATAGCATTTTTCACTTCTAGAAATGTAAATTTCTACATTTGTAGTGGTCCCCTAACTTCTCCCACTTCTTTCCAGGAAGAAATAGAACATCTCATCAAGCCCATGACCCTTTGGCCTTCTGAGTAACCCCAGTCCTGCATCATCTGGCCCACATCCAAGGAACCACCATTTGGAAGTCTGGTAGACGTCTTTGACCACCTGCCAGGTAGGATGACTGAAAACGAAGATTTGCTTTTCAGAGTTTAATTGAACAAAGAGTTAAGTTATTAGCCTCCTTCAATAATCAACTTAAAATCAAGTTACTATGACCCCTAGGGGCTAGAATAACATAGCATGGACTAGGCAATAAAAGCTAATAAATAGTGGAAAAGGTTCATTTTTCTTATTAGAAAAAGTATGCAAGAGAATCCAAACCCCATGGCAGAGCAAATACACTTGTTCCCTTAGCTTGCCAGATGGGGATCTGAGGTCCCCCGGAGTAGGGATGGAGCCATGGGGTGCCTCCTCACATTAATGAGGTTTGCCCTAGAATCCGAGGAGACAGATGGATTTGCAGGTTGGAACCCCTCAGCAATCTCCCTGGGAGCTGGCACAATTTCACTTTCTCTGCCCTCTCTTTGCCTCTCCCACCTCCTCTCCTACTTGTTTTTGCTGCTTTTGTAACGCTCTGTGCCCCAGTAAATATTCTCCCCTGCGTAATTCCTTCTGCATCCCATTGACTGACTACTTTTCTGGCCAATACACTGTTCTTTCTCTTCTTCCTTCTTTTTTGTCCCCTTCCCTGCCCCCTCCCAAGTATTTTGTTCTGTAACAGCTCCATCTTCATCCTCCCTGACCCCATTGAATTCCTGTTTACTCATAAGCATTCCAGAAAGAGGTCATGTATGAATTAATGAGAAGGAAAGGAAGATACTATTAAAATTTTCATTTCTGTGTCTGGTACTAAATTTCAAGATTTTTCTGGTAGAAAAAAAAAAAAGAAGAAGAAGAAAATCCTGATCATTTGAGGAAGTCCAGGGGGTCTTTCTGCCCATTGGTAACTTTTAGAACCCTGCAGGTTTCAGCTAGAGATCTCTGATCTCACACAGTGAGAAATTAGTAGATTTCCATAAATTATGGCAGATTCACCAAAGAGAGGATAATTGCCAGGCACCAAGCAGCATGCCAAAAATATGTGATACACTAGCCTAGGGAACTCTAGTTAACCGACATTTTTATATGGGAATGCTTAGGATACAAGGACTGATGTCACTAGTGCAATTTGGACATCACAGCCTTCTTATGGACTATATCGTCTCCCTTAAAACAGCAATAACAGCCAGAGTACTCTTGCCAAAATAAAAGTATACCTTTTAAGAATTCTTGAAGCAATGTGGTATGAAGACTATTATTTAGCTTAAAAAGAAGAAGGAAATTCCATCACATGCTATGTTACATGCTGTAATATAGATGAACCTTGAGGATTTATGCTAAATAAAATAAGCTAGTCACAAAAAGACAAATACTGTATGATTCCTTATATGTGAGATATGAAGCAGTCAGAATCATAGAAAACGAAAGTAGGATGGAGGAGAACACGGAGGGTTGTCAAATGGATACAATTTTAGTTTGCAATATAAAATAATTCTGGAGATCTATTTCACAACAATGCAAATATACTTAACACTTCTAAACTATACACAACAGTGATTAAGGTGGTAAATTTTATGTTTAAGGTTTTTAGCCATAATTTCAAAATTTAATTAAACAGGAACAACAACACCACCAACAAAAACACAGAACAGAAAATAAAAGAAAGATAAACTCAGAACCTAGGGTAATGATTACTTTGAACTGGGAAGGACAGGGGTATGGGACAAGGCAATTGGAGACAATTATATAAGTAATTGAAGGATACTGTCAAAACTTCATAGCTTTGAGTCCAAAGGTTATTACTGTATCTAGCAAATAAATAATCAATGAAATAGGGCCACACATAGGTCAATGATGTAGAATATGGTAATGAGCCAAAGATCGTGAAGAAACCAATTTAGTACAGAAAAAAAAAAAAAGAATACAGACAAAATTTGGTTACATCATTTTCCTCTTTGCAACGCTCTATTTTTTTTAATTAAAAAAAATCCTTAAAATAGCTTTCAAGTTCCCAGTGATGTCTCCCTGCATCTTTCTTCCTCACTGTGCTCACTATGTACCATTTCCCTCTATACTCAACTCATGCCAGACTTGTTTGAGTTTCTCCTATGTTCTGTCATATTGCCTCAGGGCTTTCACCACCCTACCTCACCCCTGCCCCCTCCCACCCCAGAGCACTATTCCTCTTGCTCATTTTCTGACTAACTTCCACTCCTAGCTGTCTTGGTGAAAATGTCCATTTTACCTTCAGGGAGACCTTCTCTGACCTCCCAGGTAGAGTAAGTCCTCATACATCCCTATAAATCACCGACCAGTTACTACTCTTGCCTGGAGAGCCGTTCCTCTCCCCTGCCAGCAATAAGGTTGTGTTTGTCTTGCTTACCACTTTATCTTTATACCCCAGCACAATATTGGGAACCTTATAAAGAGCAAAATTTGCAACAAATGAATGAATGAATGGTTGGCATTAGAGTAAGTTTTAATAACCTTCTCCACAAGGACACACACCTTTGTTGAATGGCACCAGCATTATGAGTATCTCAAAGGGGCAAATATACTAGCTTTTTTGCTGTTCCTCTAATGCAATAGGCATGTTCTCTCCATTAGGTCTACTCCACCTGTTCCTTTTGCCTGAAATTTTTGCCTTTTCTTCAGTTACCTGTATAGCTAAGTCACTCGTTTTGCTTCAAGGTTTTTCCCAAATATCACTTTTAATTGAGGTCTTAAATGCTATTAACACTGAACTTCACTCTGCAACTAGTGCTTCAAGTCCTCTCTTACTTATTTTACATTTTACTTTTTAGATAGTACTTATCATTTTTTAACATACTCTATAATTTATTTATTATGCTTATTATATTGTCACTTAACCCTACCATACCCCTAGTCTCACTAGAATGTAAGCTCCACAAGGCAGAGGTGTTTTTTTTTAATTGTGTAAAAACATATATAAAATTTACCATCTTTACTATTTTTCATGCTTTTTTTTTTAATCTTGCAGAACTGAAACTCTATACCCACTACACTAAATAACCCCTTTTCTCCCTCTGCCCAGCTCCTGGTAACCACCACTTAACTTTCTATTTCCATGAATTTGACTATTTTAGATATCTTCTATACTTGGAATCATACATCATTCATCTTTTTGTGAGTAGATTATTTCATTTAGCATAATGATCTCAAGATCCATCCATGTCAGACCTGCCTTTTTGAGGCTTTGTAGTGGGACACCTGGGTGGCTTCGTCCGTTAAGCATCTGACTCTTGATTTTGGCTCAAGTCAGGATCTGGGGGTCATGATGTCAGGGTTATGAGGTCAAGACTATCTTGGGCTCCAAACTCAACACAGAGTCTGCTTGTCCCTCTTCCTCTCTGTTCCTTCTCTACTCACTCTCTTCTCTCAAATAAATAAATAAAATCTTTTTTAAAAAATTAAAACAATAAGTCTTCCTAGTATTCCATTGTATGTATAGACCACATTTTTAAAATCCATTTATCTATTGGTAAACATTTCAGTTGTTTCCATCTCTTAGCTATTAAATAGGGGGCAGGGATTTTTGTCCATTTATTCACTAATGTGCCCTGAGAACCAAGAAAAGTTCCTATTACATAATAAGTTCCTATTATATAATAGAATCTTAATAACAATTTGTTGGGTAAATAAAATATAGGGAGCAAAATGAAGGCTATTTGCTAATACGAGAACTTTCCAGATGACTTTTCCATTATTTAGATACTACTTAGTGTTTGAAGCTTCTCTAATATTGCACAATACTTCATAAATAACTGGCATGGTTCTTAATAAATAACTGCATTCCTTGAATAAATGTGGTAGTTAGAAAAACCATGCAGCCTGTCTGGCTATCCAGACATTATCCACAGTGCTGCCTGGGCATCTGGGTCTGTGGGATAGGTCTTGTAAATCACTGGTACAATACCATTGCCCTAACCAGGGTGGTTACATATACTCTAAGACATATGAGTCCTTGGTTTCCAGAAAGAAAAGACCTATTGCAGTTGGGTTCTAAGGAGAGGAGCAGGGGTTTGGACAGGTATAAAGGGTGCATTGTGGGATGGTACTCTCCCCACTTTAAGGAGGACTTAACTGTTGGTGCCAGAGACTATGTGAATTTCATCTATTTCCACAATTAACTCTAACTCCAACGAGTGGCTAGGGACTGGTATTTTGCTATTTCCCTTGGAAATCCATAAAAAGAATTCCTTTCTACTCAAAGACGTCTAAGTTGGGCCTCACTTCACCTTGTCATTTTTCCTTTTAAAAAGAAAAAACACCCAGGGGCGCCTGGGTGGCTCAGTGGGTTAAAGCCTCTGCCTTCGGCTCAGGTCATGATCTCAGGGTCCTGGGATCGAGCCCCACATCAGGCTCTCTGCTCAACAGGGAGCCTGCTTCCCTCTCTCTCTCTCT
>NW_019154089.1:27285314-27286512 GCF_002288905.1 Enhydra lutris kenyoni
ATAAGGGGGGGGCGCCTGGGTGGCTCAGTGGGTTAAAGCCTCTGCCTTCGGCTCAGGTCATGATCTCAGGGTCCTGGGATGGAGCCCCACATCGGGCTCTCTGCTCGGCAGGGAGCCTGCTTCCTCTTCTCTCTCTTTGCCTGCCTCTCTGCCTACTTGTGATCTCTGTCTGTCAAATAAATAAATAAAATCTTAAAAAAAAAAAAAAAGAAAGAAAAGAAGAAAAACACCCAAATATTTTGATGATTCCAAGATCTTGGTACCAGTTTTAAGAATAATTACAAAAGTGTGCATGATTTATTTTAATTTTACCTGGAGCTCATGGCTATTAAATTCTGTAATCAAATTCAAGTTTTTATGTGTAAATTACAGAGAAGTGAGATTGACAGAACAAAGTTTGGCAGCTTTACTGAAGGGACCTAGTGATGGGCATTCCCAAACCTTTGTTTATAGATATGTTACAAACCTTTGACAATCTGAAAAGTATATCTACTGATGTTCAGAGTTCTCCAATTTGCAAATACTTCCACAGCAAATAAATTCTCTTAAAAAAGCAGTAGTATTTGAAAAATATAAGTGTTCTTTTCACATTCTTAATTCTATATATCAGAAAATTTGTTCTCAAATCACAGTTCCCTGGGGAATATGTTTCTTATGCTTAGCCTCTAGAGAGATATTCCACAAGAGTTACTGCATATTCTTGGCAGAAGAACCACTCACCCTTTAAGTGCCTCCCTGCCACACACCATCTTTATAGTGTACACAGGTGGGAGCTTCCACAAAATTAAAATTAATACATCATGGGATAGTAGGATTTCTTACAATGTATCAAAACCTTGATTGTTAAATCTCTGAATGTCAAGGGTCCATGGCACAGCATGATACATTAAATAAAGCCTTTAAGAGCAAAGACTCTGGAGCTATTTTGATGTAGCTGCAAGTCCCAGCTCAAACTCTGAATATTTATGATTTGGGGGAATTCTCAACTGGTTCTTCATCTATAAAATGCAAAAATAATCAATGCTTCTTCAGGCTCTAAAGGGATCTAAGAAGAACCTAAGTGGAGCCCTCAGCACAGTTTCAGGCACGTTGTAAACTCCGGAAACGGAGCCAAACTGCTCTGTGGCTTGTCCTTCTCTTCTGCCCCCTGCAGTCCATTCTCCACTTAGCATCCAGAGTGAGCTTTTTTTTTTTTTTT
>NW_019154089.1:27286912-27393902 GCF_002288905.1 Enhydra lutris kenyoni
TGTTGTTTCCTGTCTTGCTAATTTTGGCCATTCTAACTGGTGTAAGGTGGTATCTCACTGTGGTTTTAATTTGAATCTCCCTGATGGCTAGTGATGAGCTTTTGAAAAGGTAAATCAGTTTCTGGTCCACGGTGGTACAAAAACCTTCCAGTGACCCTCCATAGGAGTTAGAAGATAATTCAAAGACGGGGTGAATCTTTTACTTCTTCTCAAGCCAACCTCTCCCTCCCTCATTATGCTCCAGCCACACTTATTGTCCTTCTGTTTCTCAAATGCACAGGCCTCAGGCCTCATTTCCACATGGAGACCATGGACTCACTGCTTTCTTCTTCTTAGAATATGTCCATACCTGCATGTCTGCATAGCTGGCTCTTATCTGGACTTGCACGTCACCTCCCCAGAGAGGCTTTCTCTAACCACACAAACCTCCCTTCACTCTGCATATCTTTATTTGATTTTGTTAACTCAGTAGCTCTCATCATGATACATAATAACCCTGGTAATTTGTTTTCTTATCCATTGTCTGTCTCTCACAAGTACTGTATAGCTAAACTATCTTTTGTGCATGGTACTATGAATTTCTACTGTACTTGGCATAGACCATAGATTCAAGAAATGCTGGTGGACTGGATAGATGGATGGATGGATGAATAAGGATTATGCCACCAATTCTTGCACGGTGTATGGTAATGGCAATGTAGGAAAATTATATACAAATCCACATGACAAAGAAGCACCACAAAAAGGTTGATGTAATCCCCTAAAGCTGCTCAGATAAGATGGGACATTAGCTGGCCATTAAAGGAGAAATGGAATTGCAGTCAAGGAAGGAACTTTTAAGGAAGTTGTTTAACCTCCAAATATTTGAGATTTTCTTCTTGTCCCTTAGGGGTGGAGACAGGCCTGCCCCTCATTTATGGGGATGTTCTGGAGCCAGAGATAATACCTAAAAGCTGCTGAGTGCTAATTAGCTCTATCTGTCAGGGCACGGGAAGTCAGCAGGTCTGAGTGGCTGATTGCAAGGTCTGTAGCTGAAAATACTTCTTGCCAACTGCCTGGAGGGGCTGATAAGGGAAATGACTACATTTTGTAAATTAACATATTCTAAGCAGGTCAGAAGGCCCAATTGTAGAAAACAGTGGCAAAGATGGAAAGAAAGGTGAAACCACTCCCGTTTTAGTTACCAGGCCTAAGTAATGAAGCTGTGAATTCCTTGACAAGGATCATTGCCTTGGAGTCAGCAGTGAATGGCAGATTAAGTTTAATTTTTAAGGGTAGCTACTGGCAGAATTAGGGAAGAAGTATACTTATATTCATTGGGCTCATTTCCTAGTCCTATTCATCTTGTCTTTTTAATTTGAGTGATCAGTTCCACATTTATTCTTCCTCTTCCTCCTCCCTTTAAAAGCAGAGTATTTTCATCTGATATGTCCACTCTACATGAATTCTCAGGCACCGAATTTCCCTAGAGACAGAGGGCTAGCCTAGACAGAAAGGACCAAGATTTTCATTCTGGTTCCTGTTCTGTGGGTGCACTAGTCATGACTTCTTTAGTTGGAATTTACAGAAACGCAGGTTAAACCAGCTTATGAAGGAAATCATCCAAGGGGTTAGCAATAACAGCAAACTTCAGTCTTCCCTCTATCTCTCAAATTCTTCTTTTGGTCAAATTCAACTCTAAACCTTTTTAAACAGTCTTCTTACATTAACTCTCCCCAGGTGGTAACAAATATGGCCATAAAGAGCTCCAAGATTTTTGTCTTAATTTATTATCTAAAAGGAAGAAAGATCTCTCCATCTCTCTTTTGTCTATCTATGAAAACTCAAGGAACCAGGGGATGCAACCTCTGAGAAGTCAGGCTGGTAACATGCCCAACCTTGTGTCCCGGACATCTCCAAGACTACATGAAAGGGGAAAGGAGATAGTCATCAAAGAAAAGGATACTTGTCAGAAAAACAGCCACAGTTTCTCCTGTCTCCTCGTCTGGAAACTAATTGCATTCAGTAAGGTTATAGATGTGGATATGTTTTGAAAACCATAAATTCTAACACAAGTAAAAGCTAACATTGTCATACAAACATTTTCTGTGTTTCATGATTCTAGAACTTTGGCTATGCAAGTTATCAGTTGGCTCATAAGCCTGTTAGAAAGATTAAATGAGACAACGTGTATGAGAGCTTTTCACAAAAGACTGGCATGAAGTCAGTGCCCAGTGTCAGCATTTCTCCCTTATGCGAGCAAGGTACGATTTGTCAAAAATTTTACCTGAAGAGAAGAATCTCATGTGTAGGATTAGTCATTATTTCTGCTAAGTGTCAAAAACATTTGGGGATGAGAGGGTAAAATTGCCAGTATTATTTAACTTTATTTTTTGTCCTTTGTCTCTTCCTCTTCTGCCTCTGTCTCTCCCCCTACACATATTTTGGGGAGTAGGGAATTAGAAGGGTGCAGAGTTGAAATCATGCATGTTGAGTAAGAATATAGGTATATATTACGTCATTTGAATTTTTTACCATGTGAAGTGTCTGTCACACATGAATGTCAGTTGTGTGGGCAGTGCTGATGTCTTTAACACTCACAGTAATGAGGAGGATGATAGGTGTCCGTTTCATGGCACAATGCCTTTTGAATGGAGCTTTACTTGATGTGAGCTGCAGTCCGAGATTCAGAGTGTCTTGCTCTTTGCAGTGTCTTCTCACTATAGGAGGCAAACCTTGGCTGATGTGCTGGGTGCTAAGGTAATGAGCCATCTGGTATGGGTCTTTCACTTGCTTGTTACATTTTCAGTGAAAAATGGGTTCTTTGTCAGCAGTTTCCAGAGAATGATGAGTATCCTCTGAGACAGTAGCATAAAGGTTCAGTGCCTGGATGTGCTGAGATGTGGCCAAAAAAACACTAGATTGAAAATTGAGAGGCTTGTGCTTTCACCTTGGCTCTCTTGACAACTTGCTTCACGTCCTTGGATAAGACACTTCCCTCTTTTGGACATGACAACTTACTGATCGTGAAGCTGACAGTTGTCAACTTTGTGCACCCCAGTACGAGGGGGAACGAGCCCCTGAACTAGGGCATGTTGATGGGTATTGTTTCCTCTCATCCAGTCATCCTAACTCATCCAGTCATCCTAACCTTCACAATGGGCTATTTGTCACTTCGGCTTCAGAACAGAAAGCTCAATGCTAGTTTTCAGACCACTTCATTCCACTGCAAAAAATACACACCAAATACCTCTACCTCTGAGGGGTCACCCACCACTTTAGTTGATGTATCAAAGCTATCTGAGTGAGAGGAATTTTGGACATGAACATGGGAACTGCTGTGCTAACTCTATAAATTATAATCATTAGAGATCTAGAGAACAAACAGTCCTAAAAATTATTACCTTTACTCTTATGAAAATATTAACCTCTCTCTCCATTTTTTCTTCCCCATCCTGATCCCTTTTCCATCCTCCATAGATCTACTTAGTGATTCAAGTTTAATTTCCACCTATAGACAAACCTGATTTGCTGGAATATCACTAACATTTATTCTCAAGGGCTTGTTCTTTCTGTATACATACATAAAGTAAGTGGTTCTACTCTCTCACTAAACCATCAGCTCTTTGAGAGCAGGTGTCCTAGTGTTCTAACTCTTATTCATTGTTGAAACATCAACCCCGAACATACTGTATAACTTGTAGAAACTCAATAGATAGATAGGTAGATGACTGATAGATAGACAGATAGAGTGAATAAATAAGTGATTGAGTGACCCTGAATGACATTCTGATGATGAAATTTATATAGGAAGCATTTCTGGCATTTATCACTCATATTTGGTATAGGTTCCCATTGGGTTTTTTTTAATATATCTACTATGAAATTCTAAATTTGTTACTGCCTCACTGTCTTGTACATAAAATCCTATTCTGAATTTTTTTAAAATTCAGCTTCTTGGGTACAACTAGATTGCTAACTCAGCATGAAGATATACAGATAGACACAACTCTTTATTTAATACAAATTTACATGCAAAAGAGAAATTTGGGCTATTTGAGGTAGGTGGTTAGAGAGAGAAGAGTTCAGTACAAGGAAGGAATAAGAAATAAACAGATCTAGCGTAGTTAGGGAGCTGGAGGTAGCTGAAACCATGCACAGCATAATTCAGGGGTGAGCAAGGCTACAGAACCAAAAGAAATGTAATGTCAACATTTGTTTTAAAATGTTCAAATGTTTCAACAGGTACAATTCTTCTCATTTTATAGTTAAGGAGTAGAAAGATCAGAGAAGTTAGGTGACTTGTCTATGATCATGCAAGTCAACTGGGATTCTGATTCCAAACTCAAAGACAGCTATGCAGGCTTCTGAAGTGAAATGTCAGAGGTCAGAAGCCTAAAAGGAAGGTCATCAGATGTAAATAAGTGGACAGCCATGACTGTCTGTGAATGCTTTGAGATCCTTGATTTTACCCTCTCTCAATCTGGCTCTTACCTCTGTAGTCCAGTCTAAGGAAGGTCAGCTCCTGCAAATGTTTCTTCAAGGTCTTCAGTATCCTATTCTCATTTCTTTATCTCTAGATCATTAGCTCTTTGCATCTAGAGATTAATAAATACCTCTGAAAGAATGGTTGTAGTTCTTTCTGTTCTCTGATCTCTTTTTAGAAGAATTCTTATGAAACAGAGTTGGTCCAGGTTGGCATTTATTAACAGATTAAATTTATCTTTAAGATTAAAAAAAAAAATTCCTGCCAGTAATTCTGATAAAGTAGGTAAAGTTAGATGTGTGTGTGTGGAGTATGTGTTTTTAATAAGACCTAGGAGATTATTTTTACTAATACCATAGGAGATTCTGAAAAAGGTGGTCAACAGTCTACACTTAAAAAAAAAAATGAAATGAAAGCAAAAGAGGACAAAGGGTCCAAACAGTAATCCACAGCAGCAGAAGTAGAGTTTCTGAGTGAGCTATAGTATAGACACTCAACAAATATTCCCTAGATCAGTCAGTGGCAGGGAAGGTAAGTGGATGAAAAGATGAATGAATGGATGGAGGACTGGATAGAAGGATGGGTGGATGAGTGGGTGAGTGATGGGTGGATAGAATAGAATGATGAATAAATGTTTGGGTATATAGATGAAGGTACTTAACTCTCTTCTTCTTTCTAAACAAACTGAATGGTGACTTTCCCACCATCACCAAAACACTCTCCTCAGATAAGGTAAAATTCAGTCTTTGTGAAACCATTAAGTAGGTGAATACTTGCTCTTCAATGATTTGCATTATCGTCATTACATATCGAGTAAATATTGCTTATGTGATTATTTTTGAGGTGGTAATGGGGTAATATAAAATATCAAGATGTTATTTTGCTTGACTTGAGTATTTAGTGCCTCGCTTCTAGACAACACACCTCATTTCTATTATTTGAAAATCACTATAGCACCACAGCTTTTGCCCTCTGTAGATGGGATTACCTAAAAAAATAATTTGTTATGTAAGGTTGCTAATTATGAGGCTGAAGCATACCCATTAAAGGCATTTACCTTGTAATTTGTGATGAGAGACGGAGTGAAATAAAGCATGGAATATGATTATTGGAGCTGAGTATATAAGGGTATAAAGCCACTCATTTATTTCGGGATTGGGAATTAATTTAGCATGATATGTTAACTTGAGATAGCAAACTACCACAGAGCAAAGCTTTCTGACACCTCTTTTGAAGCATGGCTCTTTGTCTAGCTCCTGAGCTTCCCAGTCCCACCTTCTTCCCTCTTTTTTTTCTATCCTACACCTCCAAACTCTAATGCTCTGGCCCTCTCTCTTTTAGTAGATTGAATCATTCAAACAGCAGCTTACTGGAGAAGTTTAGGGCATGTTCTCTGGATAAAGAATGCCTGGCTTTAAATCCTGATTCTGCCACTTACTAGTATGAAATCTCCCAAGGACTGTTTCCTCACCTATAAAATGATGATAGTAATAATAGTAGTTAACTCACAAGATGTTATAAGGATTAAATGAGCTAATTATGCATTAAGTATTCAGACCTTAATAGTAAGTTTTCAATAAGCGTTTTTATAATTTTTTTCATCATGAAGGTAATTAATAGCATTACAGAAATTATGAAAAACAAAGAAAAATACACTCATCATTCTAACACCATTACCTTTATCTGGTATTTTCCAATTTAACGCATTGGTTTTGAAAGTAGAATTTTGTCTTCTGGATCCTTTCCATGGTTTGGGGAAACCAGAAATGTGACCATTAGTTTTTTATGTGTTTCTCTTATAGAAAAATTTCTTATGCATCTAACTATAAAAGCCAAAATCTCAAACTCATTCCCAATATGAGAAGATCTCCAGAGCTAAATAGTGTTTATTAAGATTTAAGTATATTGCCAGACAGGAATACTTTATTAAGCCAACAGCTAATCTTTGAGTCTGGATTTGTTTATTAGATTAGCCCCATATTCTGTAGCTTCATCTGCTCCATAGAACACTTGGATTGAATTTATTGTATTAGTCTCATGAGTTTTGAGGTCAGCCAAACCTGGTTTCAAATTATGAATCTAGACTTGTGATCTTGGGCAATGGCTGAGCTTCTCAGCTGCTTTAGCTGGGAGGATAAGGTTATAACACTACACAGTGTTGTGAAACTTATAACAAGGAAAAGAAATGATTCTTGTTTTAGCTACCACAATGGAAAGTGATGAGCTTTCCCAGAGGGAATGGTAGTACAAGAAAATGGGTTTTCCTGGAGGTGAAAAAGCAAGTAGCAGAGATATACAGAGGTATTCTTTAGGGATTACGGACACTGAAAGTGCTTTATATCCTCATACCTCCCAGGTCCTATGACAATCAAGAGTGGTATTGATGCCAGAAAACAAGGAAGGCTATATGCTTGTATTTTTTTCTTAAATCAGAAGTGCTAATTGATGGAACCCTAAGTATAGGGCAGTGATATGGCAAGACTAGAGCTTTCAGATCCAGCAAGGTGCCTTATACAATGACAGTGTCATTGCCAGCTGTGGTTTCATCAGAGATTTTTGGGCTAGATTAATCTGCCTGGGATCCTATAACAAAATACCATGTACTGGGTGACCTAAAAACTGGGGTCATCACGTTACCCAATTTCGAGCTTTACCACAAAGCTGTGATCACCAAGACAGCATGGTATTGACATAAAAACAGATACATAGACCAGTGGAACAGAGCAGAGAGCCCAGATATGGACCCTCAACTCTATGGTCAAATAATCTTCGACAAAGCAGGAAAAAACACCCAGCGGTAAAAAGACAGTCTCTTCAATAAATGGTGCTGGGATAATTGGACAGCTATATGTAGAAGAATGAAACTCAACCATTCTCTTACACCATACACAAAGATAAACTTGAAATGGATAAAAGACCTCAATGTGAGACAAGAATCCATCAGAATCATAAAGGAGAACATAGGCAGTAACCTCTTCGATATCAGCCACAGCAACTTCTTTCAAGATATGTCTCCAAAGGCAAAGGAAATAAAAGCGAAAATGAACTTTTGGGACTTCCTCAAGATCAAAAGCTTCTGCACAGCAAAGGAAACAGTCAACAAAACAAAGAGGCAACCCACGGAATGGGAGAAGATATTTGCAAATGACAGTAACAGACAAAAGGCTGATATCCAGGTTCTATAAAGAACTTCTCAAACTCAACGCACACAAAACAGATAATCATGTCAAAAAATGGGCAGAAGACATGAACAGACACTTCTCCAATAAAGACATACAAATGGCTCTCAGACACATGAAAAAATGTTCATCATCCCTAGCCATCAGGGAGATTCAAATCAAAACCACAGTGAGGGGTATCTGGGTGGTTCAGTGGGTTAAAGCCTCTGCCTTCAGCTCAGGTCATGGTCCCAGGGTCCTAGGATCGAGCCCCACATCGGGCTCTCTGCTTGGCAGGGAGCCTGCTTCCTCCTCTCTCTCTGCCTGCCTCTCTGCCTACTTGTGATCTCTGTCTGCCAAATAAATAGATAAAATCTTAAAAAAAAATAAAACCACAGTGAGATCCCACCTTACACCAGTTAGAATGGCCAAAATTAGCAAGACAGGAAACAACGTGTGTTGGAGAGGATGTGGAGAAAGGGGAACCCTCTTACACTGTTGGTGGGAATGCAAGTTGGTGCAGCCACTTTGGAGAACAGTGTGGAGATTCCTCAAGAAATTAAAAATAGAGCTTTCCTATGACCCTGCAATTGCACTACTGGGTATTTACCCCAAAGATACAGATGTAGTGAAAAGAAGGGCCATCTGTACCCCAATGTTTATAGCAGCAATGGCCACGGTCACCAAACTGTGGAAAGAACCAAGATGCCCTTCAACGGACGAATGGATAAGGAAGATGTGGTCCACATACTCTATGGAGTATTATGCCTCCATCAGAAAGGATGAATACCCAACTTTTGTAGCAACATGGATGGGACTGGAAGAGATTATGCTGAGTGAAATAAGTCAAGCAGAGAGAGTCAATTATCATATGGTTTCACTTATTTGTGGAGCATAAGAAATAACACAGAGGACATAGGGAGATGGAGAGGAGAAGGGAGTTGAGGGAAATTGGAAGGGGAGATAAATCACGAGAGATTTTGGACTCTGAAAAATAATCTGAGGGTTTTGAAGGGGTGGGGAGTGGGAGGTTGGGAGAGCCAGGTGGTGGGTATTATGGAGGGCACATATGTCATGGAGCACTGGGTGTGGGGTGTAAACAATGAATTCTGTTATGCTGAAAAGAAATTTTTTAAAAAAATAATTAATTAAAAAAAAAAAACAACAGAAATTTACTTCTCACAGTTCTGGAAGCTGGTTAGCCCAAAATCAAGGTATAAACCAATTCAGTATCTCTTATTCAAGAGAGCCCTCTTGCTAGCCACCTTCTCCCTATGTGCTAGGTGTTCAGACTTGGTTGGGGAGTGGCAAGGGAAATAATTAATTCTCTGGTGTCTCTTCTTATAAGGACACTCTTCCCATAAGATCAGGGACCTACACTTGTGGCCTCATCTAACCTTAATTGCCTCTTTACTGCACTGTATCCAACTAGTCACACTGGGGGGTTAGAGCTTTAACATGACTTTTGGAGGCTCATGATTTAGTCCATAGCACAGGTGAAGGGAAGCAGTACTGAATCATGTGGCATCTGCTCTTCCCAATGGGAGTTGTGTCAAGGTCAGCTTAATAAGGGTGTGTATGTGTGTGCCCTCTTCTAACAAACTATAAGCCACAGAAGTTGTTGTGGGATCCCATTATTTCCCCTCCTCACAGATGTTTGCATCTAGAAAGCCCAAATGAACAGTCTCATCTCATTGGAGGCCAAGGCTAGGATTGGGAAATATGAAGCTGAAATGATGGTAGGAGAGGCAGTGGCCCTAGGTTCTTGCTTTAACCACCAAGATAATTCTCAAGTGTCACATTCAGGAAACAGAAGCCACACTTCCTTCTTGTTTGCTGTTAAATATACCTCTGGAAAATAATAACCCAGGATATTAGAGTTTATTGAGAGGCACATTACCCATTGAGATTTCCAATCATGAGTCCTTTTAAGAGTTTACTAAGTAGCTTTCCTGCCTCTGTTTTGATGATTTGTCTTCTTCAAACTCACTCCTTACTAATGTATAACACCATACTTGGCTTCCTGGAGGGAAGTGATCAAGGAGCACAGGCTCCTTGCTGAGAAAGACATTAGCAGAATTTCTAAAATACATTCTTTATACTCATTTGACCTGTGATATGTGTTATCTTTGAATAAATATTGGCCTAGCTTAAGTTCCATCTACAGGTGCTAGGAATATTTGTTGCTATGCTCCTTTAAGCAAGCTAAAATATATATTCTGGTAATCGCTTCAGAGTTTTTTTCTTTCTTTTTTTTTTTAGAATAAAGTTGTGATTCAAAAAACTTAAATAACAATTATAAAGGGTGCATTGAGAAAGAGTTCATGCCTCCTTAAAAATTTTAATTAGGCCTTTCTTAATCTCTATTACAGATCTTATTATGAACTTGTTTTTTCTTCCAAATGCCTCTTTTGATTGTGCATAAATAGGATGTAATTACTTATGGGTGGAAGGTTATTATATACAAATATGTTCAAAATTATGTGAATAAAATGCACAATAGGCTTTAGTATTCTTCTCATAAAATGATATAGATTAGGACCAAAATAAGCAATTTGCTCTCTTTTAGTATCTACCTTATTTATTCCTTTTTCATATTAGCACTATGGGGCATGTTAGAGTCTAAAAAGGAAATAATTAGTCATTCTGACCTCTAGCTAAAAGGAAATCTGGTTTCTTTGCACATTTCCTTAATAGGTGAGTTCGCCATTAGTGTTTCTATGATTATCTCTATCTCTTTGTTTTGCAGTCTCTTCTGTCAGCTCCTCAGCTCAAACTTAAAGATGTATCTCTAAACCCCAATTCTATTTGGGGAGGAGTGACAAGGAGAACGTTTAGAGAACATTTGAGAAAATCATCATTTTTCGTGATGCTTGCCCATCCATAAATATTTTGTTTCCTTAGAAGGTTCACAATGGAAAGACTTTCCAAAAATGTAATTTTGGGCACAGTGTGCAAATTGACTTCCTTTCCTTATGCTTACAGACTGTTGTAGGCAGAGGACTCCAGCTTGAAACTGTGTGGGTATGCATGTGTGCATGTGTGACAAATAGCTAATTACCTGTCAGTTACCATAGCGATGTTTATAGGAAGACCAAGAAGCTTGCATAGCTCTGTTGTCCAATTTGAGAGAGGAAAACCTGCATAATTTCTTCCTTTCAAACCCTACACAAGTTTCTGGCAGCAGTCTTAGAATGTTCTCTGCTTGGTGGGTTCTTCTGTAACTGATATAGCTTCTTCCCTTTGAACAGAGACTGTGTTTATCTGAGTGAGAGGTAAAGAGAACCAACCTGGAAGAAGCTTTCAGATGCTAACACAATAGACTCATAACTTAGCTCTGCAGCGTTCTCTTAGCAACAGCTGGTATAGCACTGGCCCAATAGGATACCTTCTTCAAAGAGCTCTACCTAGCCCCATAAATTCTCAAAAACAAACAACTTATAGATCACCAAGAAAACACAGTACTTTATTCTTTTAGTAAATAGTTTTTAAGATTTTTATTTATTAGAGAGGGAGAGAGCATGAGTGGGGGAGGAGCAGAGAGAGAGGGAGAAGCAGACTCCCCACTGAGCAGGGATCCTGACGTGGGAATCAATCCCAGGACCTCAGCATCATGACCTGAACCAAAGGCAGATGCTTAGCCCACTGAGCTACCCAAGCACCCTCAACAAATATTTTTGAGCACCTACTCTGGGTCAGCACTGTACTAATCTCAGGGTATATCATGGTGAGCTGGATACTAATGTCTTAACTTGGAAGAAATAGCCATTCATTCAACAATATTTCTTGAACATTTACCATGCTCCAAGCACTATGCTGGGTGATGTAGAAATAAAAGAAGAGAGGGGCAACCCAGATTTGAAGGCAGATCAAAGGAAAGGAAACATCTAGGAGGAAGTCAGCCAGGAAATATGAGGAGGGTGGGAGTATGTGATGGGAAACTATTTCGGAGAGAGAGGTAGTCTTATTAACAAGGTAAGAGGCAAATAAATACGGTAGATTTAAAGGAAAGTAGTATGTCTGGAGAGCAGAGTTCAAAACAGGTAAGGGTAATATCATAGAGATGTAAGCAGGGATCAAATCATGGAAGCCATGTGCTTCCTCCCCTTGAAACTGGGTGGACACTTTGATTTCTGATACTAGATTATATAGTACCATGAGTTTCTGTATCATTCTCTAGGGACGTTTGCTTTTGAAACTCAGTCACAATTTAGTGAGGAAGCCCTAACTAGTCTGTGCCACCAAACATGTGAGTGAATTGTCTTCTACATGATACCAGTTCTCATTTATTGGGATACTCCTGGCTTTCAAATATTTCCAGATGAAATCCCAGACATTCTGGAACAGAGACAAGCTCTCCACATTGTGCTATATATGAAATTCTAACCTTAGGTGATTTGTTATGTATCAGTAGCAACCACAATGCTTCAAGGCAGTGGGGATCCACTGAAGGGTTTTAAGCAGTAATAGAATCAGGATAGCATATTAGAAGGAAAATGTATTTTGTTTTATTATATACATAAAGTAAAATGTGAAAACAAAAAAATAGGATAGTGAAACAGAAATTAATGTCTTGTAAGGTTCTTACTCTGTGTGAAATCCTACAATATTATTTGAATGTATACTGTGATAAATTAAGGCTACATGTCATAAATCTTAAGACAAACATTAAAAAATAAAAAAATAGTGGTTTGAATAACAAGTTAGTAGGAGAAATAAAATAGAATAATAAAAACACTATTTGAGAGCAAGGAGAAAAGAGGAAAGGGAACAAATGGAATAAATAGAAGGCAATAGCAAGATGATAGGTTTAAGCCAAACAATATCAATAATTATAGTTGTTCTAACATGTCAGTGAAAAAAATAGAGATTGTCAATTGGATAAAAAAAAATCAAGACCCATTTTATGTTATATATAAGAAACACAGCTTAAATGTAAATACTTCTGATTAAAAATAAAAGGTAGGAAAATATTTACCATGCAAACACTTACCAAAACAAATTCGTAATGACTATTTTAATATCAGAAAAGGAGACTTTGGAACAAGAAAATATAATCAGAAAATAAAATATTATCAGAAATATTATAAGAAGGAATTACATAAAGAAATAATTATATAAAAGGTGTCGATTCACTGAGAAGTCACAACTATCCTAAATGTTGTACACCTAACAATGGAGCTTCGAGACAAATGAAGCAAAAACTGACAAAACTGAAAGCAAAAATCAACAAACCACAGTTCTAGTTGGAGGCTTCAATTCCCCTTCACAGTAATTGATAGAATGAGTAGACAGAAAAATCAATAAAGATGTAGGAAACTGGAACAATACTATCAACCAATTTGACTGAATTGACATGTATAGATTGTTCTACCTAATATTCATTCACATTCTTTTCAAATACCATATTCTAGATCATAAAACAAATCGCAACAAATTTTTAAAAAATGAAATCATTCAAAATATTCTCTGTAGTGGAATTAAGTAAAAATCAACATGTTTCTAAAAACTAAGCACTGATTGATTACTTATTTATTTGTTTGTTTTTAAAGATTTTATTTATTTGTGAGGGAGAGAATGAGGGAGAGAGAGAGCACAAGAGCAGGGAGGGTCAGAGGGAGAAGCAGACTTCCTGCTGAGCAGGGAGCCCAGCGTGGACTCCATCCCTGGACACCAGGATCATGACCTGAGCCTAATGCTGCCGCTTAACCCACTGACCCACCCAAGTGCCCCGCACTGCTTCTTTTGTTAGAATTTATCATCTGGTAATAGCAAGTAAACTGGTCCAGATTAAGCTAAAAATAATCTCTTAAATTATGCTGTACTTAACCTAGGTCTTCAAAATTTTAGTGCCAGATGGTTTTTCAAAATTTGGCTTCAACCATCATAATACAGAAGAGGAAACTGAAATCATGAAAAGCTGAGTAACTTAGCTGGGGTGTCCAGGTGCTGGCTAGATTCATCAGGTCCTAGGACAGTCTTTCAAATTGTAGAAGCATTCGAAGAAAGTGAATGTTTCCCCTTACAATAGATACCAACTTGTTTGAAAAGGAAAAGCCATCTTCAAATAGTGTTGATTAATGAGTGTGGGAATCTGCTTTTCTCTGCTCATAAGTTTAAGAATAATATACAAAATCTACATCATCTACCATCACTGTTGGAAAATGAAGAGAAGAGATACATTCTAGAGTAATGGGAAAGAGATAAAATAGGGTAATCATCTTACTGTTGGATATAAATTTGGTCATCTATATTTATAATACATTTTTAAAGTATTTTTATTTAGATACTTCATGAGGTACATAGGAATAATTTAAATTTTTTTGACATTTTAATTTTATTTTTTTCAGTGTTCCAAGATTTATTGTTTATGCACCACACCCAGTGCTCCATGCAATACGTGCTCTCCTTAATACCTACCACCAGGCTTACCCATCCCCCACCCCCCCTCCCTTCTAAAACCCTCAGTTTGTTTCTGAGAGTCCACAGTCTCTCATGTTTCGTCTTCCACTCCGATTTTCCCCAATTCACTTTTTCTTTCCTTCTCCTAATGTCCTTCATGTTATTCCTTATACTCCACAAGTAAGTGAAACCATATGATAATTGATTTTCTCTGCTTGACTTATTTCACTCAGCATAATCTCCTCCAGTACCATCCATGTTGATACAAAAGCTGAGTATTAATCAACAAGTGTTGGAGAGGATGTAGAGAAAGGGGAACCCTCTTACACTATTGGTGGGAATGCAAGTTGGTGCAGCCACTTTGGAAAACAGTGTGGAGATGCCTCAAAAAATTAAAAAAATAGAGCTACCCTATGACCCCGCAATTGTACCACTGGGTATTTATCCCAAAGATACAGATGTAGTGAAAAGAAGGACCATCTGTACCCCAGTGTTCATAGCAGCAATGGCCACAATTGTCAAGCTATGGAAAGAGCTGAGATGCCCTTCAACAGATGAATGGATAAAGAAGATGTGGTCCATATATGCAATGGAATATTACACAGCCATCAGAAAGGATAAATAATATCAATTTTTAATAAGAGAGGTATTATAATGAAATTGTTAAGAATTTGCATGGAGCACTGGGGGTTATATGCAAACAATGAAGCATGGAACATCAAAAATTAATGATGTACTGTATGGTGACTAACATAACATAATAAAAAAATTATATTAAAAAAAAGAACTTGAATTCTAAATTTAAATGGTCCTGTGGTCAAATTCCTAGCTCTGTACTTTGTGGCATATAACCTCACTAGTGCTTACAGTGAGCATAATAACAGCACCTTCTCATAGCTTTGTTGGGTGAATTTTTGAATAGATATATTAGCATAGTGCCCATCACAGAGTAAAATTATGTGTGGTTATATGTCTCTCTATTCTGTTATACCCACTCTGCTTTGATTGTCTTGTCTTTACCTGCTCTATGAATATCATCCTGTTACTACCATATTTCCTGCCCTTCTATCAAGCAGCAGGTGTTTTTTTAAAATATTTAACGTATGTACAGACTTGTGCTAGATATTGGAGAAAATGACAAATAGATTATTCCTTCAGTAAATAAAAACGTTTTTATATAAAATAATCCACAGAGAAATGTGGGTATTTTCCCCATTTTATCAGATAAGGAAATTTTTCAGTAGAAAATCTATCCTCCTTTTTGAGGTATGTCATATTATCTCACCACACACAAAAGACAAACATTGTTTTAAAAGAAATATGTTTAAGTATTTAAATTAAAATAATTCAAAGACCAGTACAGGGTCTATGGGTACAGAGCCTAGTGGTTAGAATTTGGAAGCTATAAGAACAATTCTTGAAACAGAAGTTGAACACATGCAAAATAAAGTCACATATCTTGTTAAAAGCCTATTAATCATTGCAATCCTTTGCTTCAAATTTACAGCTCCCCAGGGGCTTACTCAAGCCAAATGGGTCAGTTCATTCCCATACAGAATAAATTAGACATGTTATTTTTCTTCTAAAAGATTCCAGATTTTGACTCATAGGTGCCTCTATTGTAGTGAAGGTTCTTCTAATGTGGCTACAAAAAATTAGCTCCACATAATATGCCTGAATTCTGTGCTGTGTTAATATTCCTGTAGTTCCCTACCTTGTGTGAGTCCTTTATATAACACTGATCGGTTGAGCCCTGGTCTCTAAGCTTGCCCTAAGTGCTGGAATGCTCTTCACAAAGGCCACCTATTCTCTGCTGGATTTTTCTTTCCTCATGATGAATTCCTTTTTGAGACCCTTTGTTTGATAGAAAATCTTTTTTTTTTCTTTTTTTTTTTTAAGATTTTATTTATTTATTTATTTGACAGAGAGAGAGAGGGACACACACACACACACACACACACACACACAGTGAGAGAGGGAACACAAGCAGGGGGAGTGGGAGAGGGAGAAGCAGGCTTCCCGCAGAGCAGGAGAGGGAGAGCCAAGCTCCCCCGCCAATGCGAGGCTTGAGCCCAGGACCCTGAGATCATGACCTGAGCTGAAGGCAGACGCCCAACAACTGAGCCACCCAGGTGCCCCGAGAGAAAATCTTTTTTAGCACTGTTTTAATTTACCTGGGAATTTCTAATAACTTCTCCAAAAGGAAAGTGGTTGGTTTCCATCCTTTTTCTTCCAAAGGGATCATTTAAAGCCGTGCAAATCAATCAGCTTGTGCCCCCAGCTTTGCTCAGGTGCTGTCAACATATTATACAGTTCCTGCAAGTACCGTGAGCCTCTGAATCTGGCCTCGCCTCAGAGGGACAGATTGTTCTTAGAACAAAGAAAACTGATCCAAAAATCCTTGTCAGCTTAAGAGAAAACAGCTGGAAACCTTAAAATGGTGGCTTTTCCTTTACACCAAATAAACACCATAATAATAAAGTCCAGGGAGAATTCCGTGAATCTTAAAAACAGTAGGTTTTGAACAAGTAAAAGGTAATTCTGTGTTTTAAACCAGGAATTTAATACGTGGAATTTTCTTGAACTGAGTCTCTACATAAGTTCCAAACATGATCTAGAAGGTAATCTCCACATGGAGATCAGCTAAGCTTTCAAGAAATGGCTCCACAATTTGACAGAAACTGAAAAGGACATCCATGTCACCAACAGGCAGAATGTTAGACTGAGTATGATTCAAATAGAATTAATGTTTTTGAGGCCTACTTGACCCAAGTTCTGTGCCAAACACTCTGCCCAGGTAAAGATAGCACATAAGCCATGGCATTGAGCCTTGTAGAGTTCAAGTTGGATAATTCTAGTAATTAAGTAAATGAAACCGTAGAAACTGTAAAAAGGGAATAACTCCACCCATCTCAAAGTGTACTGTAGATTGTTAATATATTAGCAAGTCATTTGAGAAATTTTGCATTCAACAAAAGTAAACAAGTTTCTTTACCATGAACCTTTGTAATATGTTTTATAAATATCCAAGAAGATTATACAGTATGCAAAGTTTTCTACATGTATAAACAAAGAAACTGTTTTATTTCTGGAGCATCTTTCAATGCTGGGGAGTGATCTGTAGAACCCTGATGGGGAATTGTTCTAGTCCTTTCTTTCTCTCCGCTATAATATTTGGGACAGAGAGAATGGTGCTGGTATAGACCATGAGCTTGCCACTCATGACAGTAAAGGAGAAAGTACAGCAATATTCTAATATCCATTAACTTCTTTGCCTCATTATGCAGTTACAACCAGGTTTTGATTAATGGAAGCATTATTGGAAACAACAGTACTTGGTTCTTTTTCAGGCAGGCAGCACATTATTCCTAAAGGTGGCACATTAATCTTTCTTACTTTGTTTACTTTTACCCTCCTTCTTTTTTATAAATGGCTACCTATGCCATTTCTGGGATATCTTTCATTAGGATGAATTTGACCACAGGAAAATACTCTTCCGTTTAGAGGGATCTACAATAAAAAGTACATCTGACTAATATATATATATAAAATATACATATATATTATATATATATATAAATTCCTAACATACTCCAGTTGGGAGACCCAACTTGAATAAAACAAGCTATTTCAAGTCTGTGTTTCAAAAAGATGAATTTAGGTATCCTGAAAAGCCATGACTTTAATACATATGAGCTGATATTTGGCCTGTTGCCTGGAAAAGGCAAGAAAATGCAAAATAATTAAGTGAAAGAAAGAGGACAAAGAATAGAACACCTACATTTGACTTTGGGAACCAGAACTTCTCTTTCCATGTGAAAACAGGAACCTATGAGTGTCAGGTTGTGGAGAAGAAGGTGTTGCTATAAATCAAACAGGTGAAGAGCTGGGGAGAAACCTAGGAACAATCTAGACTAAAACAATCACATAAAGAATGAAAAATGTAAAGACTTCTTTGGGCATGTTTAGGGAGAATGCCTGGGATTACTCACAGGTGTAAAAATGTGTTCTCCTGCTCAATTAATTGATCTTGTTGGATTTCTTGGATGCTAGAGACCCAGGTCCTTCTCCAATCAATTATGCACTATGTCTTCTCATTTTGGTAAATGTCATAATCGTCTCTCTAATGGCACTAGTCCTCAACCATGGACTCCCTTTTTGACACTCTCTCTTCCTCAATACTTACATTCAATCCATCCTCAAGTCCTATAGACTCGGCTTTCAAAATGTAACCTTCAAAATACAGCATATTATATTTGTTTCTCAGACTTCTTCCAATTGATCTTCCTGCTTTCATGCTTTATGCAAAACAGTTGGATGTTTTGAGCCATGAAGTGCCATGATCTGGTTTCTATTTTAAGGAACACATCTACCTGCTGAGTAAACTCTTGTCTGAAAGAGGCAAGATACTCCAAGCAGCAGGGAACCAGTTAGGGGACTATGCTTATAATCCAAGTGAGAGATAGTAGTGACTTAGACTAAGGGAAGATGTAAAGGTAGAGAGAGGTGGTCAGGTTTGTGATAGACAGAACTTTATGATGGATCAGATTGTGGTATAAGAGAAAGAGAAGAGTGAAGATTGACTGATATTTTAGGGTCTAAGCACAAAATAATTTTACAGGTATATTGTGAGACTCAGAGGTGCACATAAAGGCCATTTCAAGGGAGAAGTAAAGACTGAACATGAAAAGATGGGAGTTATCTATGAGTGAAAAGGTAATATTTAAAACCATAGACAATGGGTGTACATAGACCGTGTTTTAGCATAGGACTCAGCTCTGTGTTAAAAGAGGATGAAGATCCAGCCACAAAAATGAGAAAGGAACAGTAAGGGAAAAGCAGATACTCTCAAAGTCAACTGAAGTCAATAGGTCAAGAGACAGAAGTGATCTAATAGTGCCAAATGCTACTAAGATGTTGAGTAAGGTCAGGACATGGCAAGAGTGATTTCAGTGGGATGATGAGATCCTGATTGGTAAAGGTCCAAAGGAGATGAAAGGAGAAAGAAGAGACAGGGTACTCTTCAGAGTAATGGATAATAGAGAAATAGGGCAGAAGTTGAAGAAAGATGTGACAGGGAAGGGATGTTTTTCATTCATGTGTGTATTTCTTAAATTGGGGAAAGTTAGGAAATTTATAAATTGGTGGCAATAACACTGTAAAGAGAAGAACTCTGATAATGAAGGAAAGTAAGGGGTAAACAAAGGAACAAGCTCCTTGATTAGTATGTACTCAGATTTGGGAACCAGTGCCCATAAGAGAGGGTTGATATCAGGAGCAGGGACAGATCACTATTGTAATAAAACATGGCTACAAAAGCTGGTAGTCTGATAGATTTGCCAGTGGAAATTCTCTGCAGATTGCTTCTATTCTCTCCCTGAAATTAAAAGCAGGATCATCAGATGTAAGTGAATGGTGAGGGGAGTGTACTGGAAGCTTGAAGCGAAAGATTTGAAGTGGACCTCTCAGAAAATGATAAAGTACATTGTCAGCATTGCCAAGGGTTCACAAGGCTTATGGTCATATTTCTGTATTTTGCCTTCATTCTCCAGCAAGTTTAATCTGTTTACGCCAAAATGGATACCCGCTCCTCTTAGCTTACATCCTAACACCTTAGCAAATCCCGTGGAAAGAAAAAGCCTCTTTCCCAAGAGCTCAGTAGTATTCTGAGTGAGTTCTCTTCTACTGGGCTTCAGCCTTTGCTCAGGCTTGATCTCATTGTTGTGGTTGTTGGGAATGCTGTGCTCTGCTTAGCTGGGCCATGTGTCCTCCTAGGAGCTAGAGTTTGGGGTGGATTCAGATGCATTCAAACAGAAGGATAAGATGGGGAAGGCTAGCTTCCCAATGAAAATTATAGTACATGCTACTATATAAAGAAGGAATACAGATTATGCAGGCAAAACAACCAACACCCACCACTATATATTACTGGTATATCATTTACTGGAAAATTTGCAGGGTGTGGTGGGGGTGGGTGTCAAGCATCAAAAATGACCTCTGGGGCGCCTGGGTGGCTCAGTGGGTTAAAGCCTCTGCCTTCGGCTCAGGTCATGGTCCCAGGGTCCTGGGATCGAGCCCCGCATCAAGCTCTCTGCTCCGCGGGGAGCCTGCTTCCTCCTCTCTCTCTCTCTCTGCCTGCCTCTCTGCCTGCTTGTGATCTCTGTCTGCCAAATAAATAAATAAAATCTTTAAAAAAAAAAATGCCCTCTAAGAACTCTTTCAATACTAATAGTTTTTGATTCCCTAGTTTTGAAACTCCCAAACTGAGCACAATAGGCCGGGGAAGGGAATGATCCAATAATCACTATACTGATTATTTTCATCAATCTTTTAAAATATTCATCAGCTACTCCTATTCAGTACATTTTCAACCTTCTTCCAACATGCAAGCTCTTCCTGCAGCCCTTGGTCTTTCATTGCTATACAAGCACTGTTTTATTCAGAACTTTTTTATACCTGTCATTCGCATTGAATTTTACTTACAGATTCATTTTTAACACTTTGTGCACCATCACCACATGAAAACACTTACGTTTTTATTTAGTTCTAACTATATATGTGTTAAAAAATTACCTTCCTACCAATTTTGTTGTGGATTTATATTCTCAGTATCTGCACAATCACATAAGTTGCTATGGTGAGATCATAAAATTATTCCAAACCACAAGGCTTCCCTGAAATCATGCACGCTGGATTTGAAAATAACATTGCTGAGAACCCTGCATTTCAGATAAGAAAGTCCCAGATAAGCAGAGACTCTTAACTAGGTTTACTGCCCTGATTTTCTCCTCAACTTACCACCATATTCTTGGTTTTGAGTGATAACAAACAGTGCAGAGAAAAATGATCCCCTGTTCACCAAAAATTAGTTTTGAAAGAGGACTATGCCAATATTTAGAAAGAATTCTATTAACTACATATCAAATATATTTTATTTCCTCTTCTGCCATATACAAACTTATACAACCCTGGGCACATCCTTTGCTATGTTTTAATTTGCTCATCTACAAAATGAGCATGAAAATATTAAGCCACCTTTTAGGTCTACTAGAATGTATTTTTATTGTGCTAAGAACATTTAATATGAAATCTACCCTCTTAACACATTTTTAAATGTATAATACAGTATTTTTAACTATAGACACAATGATGTATAGCATATTTCTAGAATTTACTAATCTAGCATAACTGAAACTTTATACACATTGAACTACAATTCCTCATTTCTCCTTTCCTGCTATCCCTGGCAACCACCATTCTACTTTCTGTTTCTATGAGTTTGACTATTTTAGATATTTCATGTAAATGGGATCATATAATAGTTTTCCTTCTGTTACTGTCTTATTTCACTTAGCATAATGTCCTTCAAGTTCACCCAGCATTATTCACAATAGTTGAGATATGGAAACAACCCAAATGTCCATCAACAGATGAATGGATAAAGAAAATGTGGTATATACATACAATGGAATATTATTCAGCCTTAAAAAAGAAGAAAATCCTATCATATGCAATGACATGGATGAACCTAGAAGACATTATGTTAGGATTATTAGAATTTTAAAAAAGTAAAGCATACATAAGGTGTCAACACAGTGTTTGCTACTGAATAATGATTTGTTCCCTCATTTCTATCTGCCCAACTCTTACCTCACAAAGATACTACAAGCGTGCTTCACCAAGCTCACTTCTATGTTCTTGGAAATTCATTCTCTTGTCTGCCAGCTAGAAGCCAAAACAAATGTTCATTTTGGACTACCTCTCTAAGCCAAGGGGCAGGACATAGAAAGGGAATTTTTCTCTGAAATTTGTCATGACTGCTTGTTATCTTAGATCCAATCCCCTAGAAGCAGAGCCTAAGATAGTGATTTGTATACAAGTAAGCCATTGAGGGAAGGCTTTCAGGCAAAATCAGTTTGGAGTTAAGAAGCAAGATCAAGCGGAGGAAGATGCCAAACAAAGACTCAGCCTGATCCCACAGGGAACTCCACAGCCACAGTGGCACTACCAAAATCCCACCTTGGATCAAGAGAGCAAGTTTTATTCCCTAACATCTTTGGCTGGGGAAGGGTGGGGGGATGTTGGCATATCCTCCCAGGTGTCCCTGAGGAAAGTGGCTTCTATTGCCCTAGGGCAAATTTCTGAAGAAAAGTTTGCAGCTATGAGTCATTCATTAGCAGCCAACAGTAACAGCTAGGCCCAGTAGAGAGGATATGGGCTTTTTACTTTTTTCTATTTTACAGTCTCACTCACTAAACAATCACTCTCCACATTACACAATTTTCTGTCTCCACAATGGAAAGAAGAATGTCATTTGGTAGAAATTACTATCAAGCTTGATAACTGAGGGATAAAATGTATGGTGACATTATGGTGCCTAAGTAAGAAGTGTAGTGAGATTTTTTTTTTTTTTTTTCCTAGAAAGAATGTAGTCTAAAACTTCATTTGATGGAAATCACCACCAGGACCACCATTTACTTGTGAGTAACTATTTTGTGTCAGAAACTCTTTTTTTAATATACAACAATGTACATAATATATATAATAATGTGTATAGAATAAGCAGTTTCTGACACATAACAGTTCAATTTTATGTAGAACAATGTACAATAAATGTATAATTTTATTATAATGATGTACATAAAACATTATGTCATTTGATCTTCACAGTAAACTTCACAGTAAACTTCACAGTAAAGGCCATATAGATGTTGAGACAGAAACAGTCCAAATTCTGGCCCAGATGATGACTCTGGAGTTGAAACTCCTTACTGTTGTACTACATTTCCTTTTTTCTTGAGGACAAAGCATATAGTCCTTTGCATTTGCCCCTCCAGGCATTTCTATGACAAACATTCATGTGATAATGCAATGGAGAGCACAGACACACATACCCGGAAAGAGAAAGAGAGAGACAGAATAAATGGTTAAAAAAGCAAAAGAGCAACTACCATTAAAGAAATAAACAAAAACCCTGCCTTACTAAGACCACCAATACCATATAGTGATTAGGAGAATTGACATACAGGTTCATAACTAAATGATTATCATCTGGGACTAAATAGCTATATTTGATGACTTTCTCACACTCCTTAGATTTGGTACTTAAAAAAAAAAAGATTTTATTTTATTTTATTTTATTTTATTTTTTATCAGAGAGAGAAAGAGAGACCAAGCAGGAAGAGCAGCAGGCAGAGGGAGAAACGGGTTCCCCGCTGAGCAAGGAGCTCAAAGACTTGATCCCAGGATACTGGGATCATGACATGAGCTGAAGGCAGACACTTAACTGACTGAGCCACCCAGGTGTCCCATCACTCCTTGGATTTGGAGAGTGGCATTGCTCTGGCTTCCTAACCCTGATCCCTAGCTTAACTCAGAAAATATATTTATTCAGTGAAACAAGGCAGCTCCAGGCTGTCCAGCTTTGAGGCAGGACACGAGAGAGGAGCTTCCTTTACTCAAGATTCTGTCAGGAAGCAAACTTTTGAAGTTGACCTCAAGAGCCAAGTAGACGGCTAGAAGCATTTTCATTCCCAGAGAGACTCTGCTCAAGTTCCGCATCAAACACTCTCTGTTCTCTTTTTTCCTCTTGAACAATAAGAGACCCACTCAGTCTCCTTGGAAAGCCCTGTTGGGGGACGTTTTCTCCCCTCAGTACCCTGCTTCAATCTCATCTCCAGTCCTTTCACAGAATGTGGAAACTCCTTTCAACTTGAGGATTTAAAAGGAAAACTTTGACCTAAAGTTATCCCCACTGAGGCCGGTAAGACAATGAGTTTCCTGCCCCACCCCCATCCTTAACTAAAGCTTTTTAACTGATTACTGGCAGAAATGATAAGAAAAAAAGACTTCATAAGTGTGTTGGGAGCCTCTGTTTAATTTTCAGTTTGACAATATTTGGGAAATGAGTTTTAAATATGGTGCATTAGGATTAGGAAGGAATGAGGAAATACTTTCCTGACAAATAAAAATCAAAGATGTTTACAAATCATTACCAGAGACTCCGAGAAACTCTACATTTATAAGTAACTCCAGTCAACTAATCCCTCTTTGTTTTCAGGAGTATATAGTTAGGAAAACTTTCTCTGCTTTATTGTTCCTTTGCTTGTTAGTGATAAATTATTAATGTGACTCTGATACACTAAGGAGTGTTCCTGACATCTTTCCTGCTCCTACTCCAGGGGCATCATGTTGAGATGAGCTTACCTAAGGAAACTTCATTTGATTATTTTTGCATTTATTGAGCACTTACTATCTGTCAGTCTATAAGGAATACAGCCATAGGAAACACAGTCTTTGCTTTCAAGGAGCAGAGACAAATAATTACAATGCTCTGTTAAATGATAGAGGAAGAGTATGCTATATGAGCACAGAGAACAAGGCATTGAGCATCTCATTAAAGCTGGTTACAGACAGATACCAGGGACCTGGGCAAAGAAAAGAGTGAGGTGGACTCTAAAGTAGATGAGATTTCAATAGGTCAAGAGGCTTTAAGAACCTGAGAAGAGCCTTGGACATGCGAACAAAGGCAGAAAATGCCAAAAACCAGAGAACAACTCCTGGTTAGAATAATACTGATACAAGTTACTGAATGCTTAGTAAGCCCCAGGTTATTAGGCATAGTTCCATATACACATTGACTCATTTAACTAATTTGCAAACTCTTACCAGTTAGGAAGAGCAACAGAAAATCCAGCTCTGAGAGACTTAATTACAATAGAGAACTGATAGATTCATGTAACTCAATAGTCCAAAGGTACATCTTGGGTATGAGAAAGCTGAATCTCAATTTTGCAAGCAATTGGGGGAGGGAGCCAGATATAACCTCCACCTAGAAAGATAATACTTTGTTTTCTCTGCTATTTTAAATACCTTGCTTGGTTTCATATCTTGACTCTTCCACTACCTAGCTGTGTGGCCTTGGGGAAGTTACTCTTCTATAACGAAAAGTTACAGAAAAAAGTTACAGAAAAGTAACTTTTCTGTGTCTCAGTTTCTTTACCAGCAGAATGAAAATGATAAGAATAGAATAGACTCCATGAGTTAATTCACATAAAGCACTTTGAAAAGTATCTGGCACAAAGTAAGTACAAAATAAATATTAACAGCTATTAAATGTATTAGCTCAACCCAGAGGTGGGTTTTTGTTTTGTTTTGTTTTGTTTTGTTTTGTTTTGTTTTGTTTTGTTTTGCTGCCCCCGAGAAACAAATCAAGCTCCCTATTATCTGACACTAGAAAAAAACCTCAGACCTCTACTAACTGGCACATTTCTCCATGAGAATCATCATGCCTATCCAGAACCCAGAAAAACTGCAAGAACTTGAGGGTTGGAGAATTACTGAGAAAATGTTCTACTGCATGCACTATGATTGCATTGTTAAGTACATTCTCTTAAGTTTTCATGTTTATGAATAGAATACAAGTTAACCACTTGGGTGTGTGAGACTATTCTCCAAGATTCTTAGTTAGCTGTAGCTCAATTTTCTCATGTATATAGTTAAGGAATTCAACTAGAATTTCTTGAGAAATCCTTTTCAGTGGTAATGTCCTATGGCCCTAACAACCGATTAGTGATGTGTATAAGCTATGAGGACTAGAGGCTCCATATAAATAGATGTTTCAATAATTCAACAAATATTCACAGTCTATATGCCAGTTACTATAATAGGTACAAGAATACATTAATGGGGAAAAAAAAAAAAAAAGCCTGGTGAGTGACTTTAGGGAGCTCATGTACTAGTGAGGTAAAAGCAAACAAACGACTATGATATATTGTGCATGAGAGATTGGGACAATCAAGAACTACTGACTCTTTGACCTGGATGAAAACTTCATAGAATGGTAGCAGAATCAGAGAATATTTAGTTCAGCTACCATGATTTAGAAACAGAGGAAGAGAGGAGTTTTGGTAGAGTTTAAATAACAGAAAGATAAGGTTCTATCAGAATTGGGATGCTATAATAGGCTCCCGTTTTTAAGTGAAGACAAATCTACTCTGATGAAAATTCTCTTTTCTTTGTTCTTCAGGACTAAGGCATTGCTGTAGGTGATACTTCAGTCTTCTGTCTTATCTGTTAGTCTTGCCTGGGCTACCTAGCAGTAGTCTCTCC
Source organism: Enhydra lutris kenyoni (assembly GCF_002288905.1). Classification (NCBI taxonomy): domain Eukaryota; kingdom Metazoa; phylum Chordata; class Mammalia; order Carnivora; family Mustelidae; genus Enhydra; species Enhydra lutris. The sequence goes on from NW_019154089.1 coordinate 27,313,049, forward strand.
TCTATTCTGGTCTTAGAATGGTTTTAGCCTTACCCCTCCCTCATATATAGAATCTGTATAACTTTGGTATTCAGATGACATAGTAAAGCTGAACATAAAGAAAGATCCAATCTATGATTTAGGCATCAAGATGTCCAGGCAAGCCCGATCCTTCAAGGTATATCCAAGTGCTAAAAATTGAAAGATGCGAAGGGCAAAATGGAAAATGAGAAAAAAACACTAGGAATTGGTGGCCCAGACACATCCCCCCACCCAAAGAATGTACTGATGTTGTTTCCTCATCTCACTCTTATGACATATAGGTAGTTATGATTGTGTGTTGAAAACTAATTGGAATATGTGTGTTGAAAAAATGGAACCATTTCATTCATGCATGCATTCCACAAATAGCCACAGAACACGAGGTGTGAACCAGTCAGTGTACTATATCAGAGGGTATAACATAAGACATGGCAAACAAGATCCCTGCCCTCCCCTTACAATCCAGTGAGAAAATAGACAGCAAATGAGGAAGCAATAAATAGATTAAACACAAATGTTTCTGTGCTTTATTTATAATTGCCAAAACTTGAAAGCAATCAAGATGCCCATCTGTAGGTGAGTAGATAAATAAACTGTGGTACATCCAAACAGTAGGATACTATTATTCAGGGCTAAAGAGAAGTGAATAATCAAGCCAGGAAAAAACATGGAAGAAACTAAAGTGCATATTTCTAAGTGAAAGGAGTCAACCTGAAAAAGACTCCATACTATATGATTCCAACAATATGACCTTCTGGAAAAGGCAATACAGTAAAAATATTAGTGGTTGCGGTGGTTCAGTGAAAGCAGGAAGTTGAATAAATAGGGCACAGAGGAGTTTTAGGGCACTGAAACTATTCTGTATGCTACAGAATACATATCATTTTTTATTTGTCAAAAAACATGAAACGTGTATCACCTAGGGTGAATACTAATGTAAGCTATGTACTTTAGATGGTAATAATGTGTCAGTGTAGGTTCATCAATGGTAGCAAATGAGCCACTCTGGGTCATTGTGGGTGGGGTGTTGATAGTGGGGGAGACTGTGCATGTGTGGGGGTGGTGGTTGATATATGTGAGCTCTTTACTGTCCACTCAATTTTGCTGTGAACCTAAACATACTTAAAAAAAATAAAGTTAATGATTTGTTTTAAAAAAGGAACAAATTATTCACTCACATATGAATCAGAGAGAGGACACCATGTTAGAAAAGGCTCAGCTGTAGGAATGTGTATGGGTGTTTAAGGAATAAGAAAAATGGTTTGGCTGGAGTAGACGCTAATCAAGGGGATCAGTGAAGTTAAGTAAAGTATTTATAATAATGCCAGACATTTAGTAAGTGTTCAATATGTGTTAACCATTATTAATATTATTACATGATTAATAGGCTTTTTAATTCCTTTTGGAATTTTTCTATCTGCTGGATAAGTAATATTTCATGGCAATTGAAAAAAAATTGAGATTTTTACACCGAAATGGAAAGTAGTCCCAGGTGCCTATAAGTGACTGAACAGAGAGAGAGCAAATAGAATGGTGAAAAGATATAAAAGTCAAACTTCAGTGAATTCAAAACTTTGCCTAGAGATGGTCTTATCTATAAAATTGATTTGGAGTAATACTTCTTAACTTGAAATTCTAAGCAAATTTGTAATGGTCATACACATACACACATTCTTTTTTTCTGGAAAGAATATCAGTATTTTTCCTTAGATTTTCCAAAAGGTGGTTATACTTTATTTTTAAAACTTTTGTGGCATCTACTCTTTGTAACTGAAGGGCCAGCTATCAGAGTTTTCTTTGGGGAAGCCCTTAAACATAGAACATTAGCCCTAGGTAGTCGTTTAAAGTTCCTCTACTGTATAGTTTACACAAAAGTAAATTAAGACCTGGAGCAAGGAAGGAACTAGGCGAAGTTTATGTAGCTACTTAATGGTAAACCCTGGCATCAAAACTTGGAGTTGTAACTCCCTGTTGAGCACCCTTTTTGTTACACCAGACAAACATGCTTCCCCAGGCAAACCCTCCAGCTTCTGACAATGGCATATTTCCCACTGCACTGCATGTAAAGGTAAGGATCATTAATAACTTATTTTTGAAGATAGAAAAGTTTTGGGATGAGGAAAAGAGTGGTCTGTGAAAGAAAAAAGAAAATGATCACTGAAAATGATGAGAATGTATACTATTTCTTTTATAAATAATTACTGAGCACCTACAGTCTATCAGGCACTGTGTCAGGTTGGCATTGTGTAATAATAGTTCATAAGATGCTCACAGACCCTGGCCTCATGGAAATTATAGTAGGACAAGGAAAAATGATATTAAACAAAAGTTATAATTACAATGGATGTCATAAAGAAGAGATGTGACTTGTGAATGGAATCATGAATGAGATCCAACCTGAATTAAAGGATCTGGAGAAGTAATACTTAAAAGAAATCTTGAAGGATAAATGGGCATCAGCTGATGAAAGGAGGGTGGGGCAGTGGGGCAAAGGACGCTTTCAGTCAGAGGGATGAGTATGTGTAAAGGACATGAAGAAGAAAATCTTGTTACTTTTAGAAATCTGAAGGAAGCCCAGTGTAGCTCAGGTATTGTACATGAGGGGAAGAATGACAAAGTTGTGCCTAAAGAAGCAGACTGGGTCAAATCTTTCAAGACCCTTGAAGCCATATTAGAGATGGAGCTCGTTACCAGTGAGAAGACATTGAAGGGTTAGAAACAGAGAAGTTAACATGACACAACCTGCACCCTTTAGGTGAACAGCTGCAGAAGTGGAAAAATAGGGGGTTCCCTGGGCACTGTTGCAGTTATCTAAATTAGAGATGGGTTGTGGCCACATTAAGAAGAAATGGACAGATTCCAGGATAAGTTAAAGTCAAAATCAATAAGACTTGGTTTTAAATTGGATGTGGAAGCATTACGTAAAAAGGGAAAACCAAAGATGGTGCCTTGGTTTCTGTCAAAGAATAGAGGAGGGGCTGGTTGGTAGGTGGAAGAAAAATCTAAATAAATGATAAGCAAGGATCTGAAGACATGCTGCTGTTTCTTGTGCAGACTTTGAGCACTCCTAGAAGACCGTGATGACCAGAACTCCAAGCTCTAACATACAGATATCCCTGGATAAAAGTAGGGAAAGTGATCATCATTGGCCCTAGATAGGCTCAGGTTTCTTGGCATAGGCCCTTGGAGGGCTGTTGCCAAGAGATACTGAGAAGCTGGTGACATTTCCTGGTGAGTTATAAGATCACTCTTTTAAATTACCCAGTACCCTTCCAATTCAAGTCTACCCTACATACATTCAAAAGTGACACTGAAGGAGATCATCATTCATTCATTCATTTATTCATTCATTAAACATATATTTTTTGTCTGCCATGTTCCTAGCCCTGTCTGGATCTAAAAATTAAGCTAATCACACAGCTGAGGTATTTGGGTTTTAATCTATTTGAAGTCAGTAGCTCCTGGAGCTGATTTAGCTTAACACATCTAGACTGTAAAAATTAGACAGAAAAAACAATGGTTTATATTTATGCACCAATTATTAGCTGAAGAATCTTGTAGGCTAGTATGGCTGGGAGGTCCCTGCATCTCTGCTTTTGTCTTTTTGAAGTATGGAGATGATAAACTCAATTAAAAAAACTACCTACAGAAAGGATGACAAGTCCTCAAAGACTTATTTCTAATTAAAACCAAGTAAAGAAAAGGACTTGTATCTCTAGATCGATAGAATATTCCCTACTGGCTAATTTACTCAGAGCCCTGTAAATCTTTCTTGCCTAAGCAAAGCCATCCCTCCAACTTATTCAAAGGTTGTGTCATTTCCCTTTTAGGCATACAACCGTTGAGTAGCTTGAAAATGTGAATAATGGATGCCTTTCATGTAACAATTGGATCATTTCAAGAAACCACCTCAATAAATACTCACTGAGCATCTTCTCTATGCAAACCAATGTACGTGTGGAAGATATTGAAAATAATAAGTTTCCCTATATCCCAGAATCTTATCACCTCTTCACTAAAAGTATAATGAGAAAATAATTAACTTTAAAATAAGGCAGAATATGACATTCTGGTGTGGGTAGGGGAAACAGTTCTCACTTTCACAGGTGGAAGGTGACATCTGATCCACTCTCTAGAAGAAAGCAGTATTGGAATTGACAACTTTATCCCATCTCTCCATCTTATTATTCATCGTTCCTTGTAGGAAAAAGAACTTATCCATTGCTGATCTCAGAGAAATCTGGGTAGAGAGAAAAAGGCCACTGCTTTTATTATTATTTTGTTTTTTTTTTTAATTTTTATTTAAATTCCTATTAGTTGACATACAGTGTAATATCAGTGTGATGTGTGCAATGCAGTGATTCAACACTTCCATCCAACATCCACTACTCATCACAACAAGTACTCTCCTTAATTCTCATGTCCTATTTAACTGGTCACTCCTCCCACCTCCCCTCTGGTAACCATCAGTTTGTTCTCTATGGTTAAGACTCGTGCTTCGCCTCTCTTTTTTGTTGTTGTTCCCTTTGCTCATTTGCTTTCTTTTCTAAATTCCACATATGAGTGAAATCATATGGTATCTTTCCTTCTCTGACTTGTTTCACTTAACATAATAATCTATAGCGTCATCCATGCCCTCGCAAGTGGCAGGATTTCATTCTTTTTTTATGGTGGAGTAATATTCCATTATGTATATATACCACATCTTCTTTATCCATTCATCAGTTGATGGACATTTGGACTGTTTCCATAATTTGGCTATTGTAGATAATGCTGCTGTAAACATTGGGATGCATGTATCTTTTTGAATTAGTATTTTTGTGTTCTTTGAATAAATGTCTACTAGTGCAATTCCTGGATCTTAAGCTCTATTTTTAAGTTTTTGAGCAAGCCCCATACTATTTTCCAGATTGACTGCACTAGTTCCCATCAATAGTGCTCAAGAGTTCCCCTTTCTTCACATCCTCACCAACACTTGTGGTTTCTTGTGTTGATTTTAGCCATTCTAACAGATGTGAGTCAATATCTCATTATAGTTTTCATTTTCATTTCCCTGATGATCAATGATGTTGAGCATCTTTTCATTTGTCTGTTGGCCTTCTGGATATTTTCTTTGAAACCATATTGTTTCATGTCTTCTGCACAATTTTTTTAAGGTCACTGTTTGTTTGTTTGTTTTTTCCTAAGGTCACTGTTTTTAAAAGGCAATGGTGGACCAATGGACCAACATAATTTCCTGGTTTTCCTACTCTACTATAATTATAAAAGAAATTGACATTAAGGGATGTGAGCTGAAGGATTCATAGAAACTTACTCTTCATTTCTTTGCAACATCTTCTGAATCTATTAGTTCAAAATAAAAATTTATTTTAAAAAGGCAATTGTGGCCTATATATTTCTCTCAGGCTATGCTATAGAATAGCCATTAGCTACATGTGGCTACTGAGCACTTAGATGTCTTTCAAGTATAAAATACATACTACATTTATCATGACCAAAAAAAGGCAAAATATTTCATCAGTAATTTTATATTGATTACCTGTTAAAATGATAATACTTTGGGTATATTAGATGAAATTAAATATGTTATTAAAACTAATTTTGTTCTTTGGGATTTTTACATAGTTACAAAAAATTTAAAACTGTATATGTGGTTTGCATTTTATTTCTACTGCACAGTGCTGCTTTAAGTCATCTTCCTGAATGAGTTTATGAAGGAAGCTGTAATTTTGCATTTAGCTGCCTATATAAGCATCTTCTCAATTGATTTAATTTTTCCACATGGGATGTAGACTTGGGAAGGGATTGAGGAATAGGGAAGCCCTTAGGTCTAAGTCATATTTAACAATCTAGAAAGATTTGTCATTTATGAGTTTTAAGCCTCATTTATTAATCATCCCTATTGGCTTTCTGTGTACATTTCAATGGCTGGAAATGGAACAAGAGAACAGGGGTGATTAGACTCCTTTAAACCTCCATCATGAAGGGACAGGTGAACTGCTAAAAGAATATAAAGGAGGAAGAGCTCATTTTTGACCCAAGGTATACATAAAAAAGACTGATAACTAAATGGAATTTGTCTTGAGCTATGCACATAGAAATATTCTAGAAAAGGGGCATATTAGAAATGAAATCATGGAACTTGGAAGTGTGGGAGGTGTTTGAGAGATAGCTAATTATTCCATTTGGCTGGATTTTAGAATATTTGCTTAGGCAGGACATAGTATCTCCAAGGTTTCTTAGAATAGTTAATGAAGAAACTTGAATAAAGAGCATGAGTTTTGGGATTTTTCCATTGACAATGAGAAACCATAAAATAACTTTTGAGGCAAAGGATTAAGATGATTGGAGCTCTGGTTTGAAATAATTGCTAGTAATAAAGAAAAGATTGACATAAAGAGAAATTGGAGGCAGGGAGATCAAAGTACCTAAGCAATGTCCAATATTCTATAAAACCTAGTCTTTAAAGAGGTGGAAAGCCAAATTGTTATCTGTAATTTCTCTATTTGAATTCTGTTAGTAATTGTTGAAAATATTCTCAAATCCAGCCCTGTATAAGGCAGATGGGTTACCTGTCCTCATCAAGCCTATAGTCTGCTGGCAAAAATGGACATTGAACAAATACTTAAATGTGTGTTACTAAGCATTGTGAAGGTCAAGTGTACAGTACTTCCAGCACATTTAATATCAGAATCCTGACCTAAATTAACCTTGGGAATCAGAAAGTGACATTTTTAGCAGAGCTCAGCAAAATAATTCACCAGCAGGCACTCAATGAATCAGGGAGGAGGTGCGTGAATATGCCAGGCTGCAGGAATAACAGGCACAACGAAGCTGAGATGAAAAAGAGCATGCGACTTTTAAAGAACTTAAGAGTCCAATATGACTAAACTGTGAGAATGAGAGGGAAGAGAAAGAGAGGACAAGAGTGAGCTCTTGCATGGCCTGCTTCATAATAGAGACTGTAGTCCATATCCTTACAAAAAGTGGGAAGTCACTGAAAGATTTCATATGGGGGCAGGAGGTAATTAGATACAAATTCAGTATTGGAATGGGAAGTTAGGTAGAACCCACCTAACCACATGGCTGAGAAGATAGGAGGAGAGATATGCTGCAGTGCATGAAAAGCACTATGGCCAAGAAGACAAGAAATGTCATGAAGCAGATTATTAAAAATATTCATTTCCTGACTAAATGAGTGAATAATGGATTGGAATGGAGACAGAGGAATAGACACCTTTTAGAAGACTGTTATAGGGGGGTCAAGAGGAAGATGATAGTTACTTGAATTTTAGTTGCACCAGTGGAAGTAGAAACAAACAAGTAAAAGAGCCTACAATTATCTTATAAGGAATTGGATGATAGTTGAAGATTGACTAAATATAGGGAGGCAGTGGAGAGAGAAGAGCCAAAGACAAGAGTCATGTTGCTAGTATGGTAGATGATATCTTCCTTGAAGGAAAGGAGCAATGGAAAGTGAATAGAGAAGATATAAAATGCAGTGATTAATATAGAGAGCCTCTTTTTCCTGTTGGATTAGCTTTGTCATTGATTTTGAAATGACTAAGTTCAGCTCCATCATTTTATATATGAGAAGCACTTAAAGTTTAAGTGATATTAGCAAGTTTTCACAACAACTGGTTAATGATAGATCTGGAAGTAGGCCCAGACTTCTTACATCCTCTGTAGCCCAGCTCTTTACTCTATATCTTTCTTTCACAAAGTGTGGTCCATGGACCTGGAAGCACCAGGATTATGGAGGATCTTGTCAAAAATTCAGATCTAAGGTCCCACTTAGATCTCCTGAATCTGAATCTGTGTTTCAAAATGATTCCCACATGATTTCTATGTACTTTAGAGTTGTCTTATGTTCTATATCACACGGCCCTGTTTTGTATGTAGAAGTCCAAAGCCAAATCCACGAGATCATTCTTTATAGCCAGAAGATAAATACATTTATTTTCCTTTTTCTTTTACATAAACCAGCACCATAAATCTCAATTCTGTGTTAAGTAAAAAGAACCATTCCTGGTCTTGCCAGGAGGCTGCCTTTACTCTTTTGAAAAAAAAAAAAAAAAGGTTAACAATCTCATCCGCATTTTCTGTGACAGTGGATGTAATTGAATATAGCTATGAGCTCAAAATACAACCAATCTACTTTTAATGATTTAAATTGTTCTTAAGGATAGAGATAGCACAGTTGATCTCTTAGATGTTGCTTGCTTTGTAACTCTTCCTTGACACCAATTTGATTATTTCTGTACAAACATCTTGTTCTCAGTTATTTGTAGGAGGAAAGAGCATGCTTTTGCTCTCAGAAGCTGTGGACACTACCCCAAATTCCTCTGTTCTGCACAAAAAGCCTTCAGGATATATAAATGTTTTCCAATAAAACTGGTTTGATTCACAGTCAGATAAACCTTTCAGACTTTCAGCAATTTTTTTGGTTTATTTTTCAATCTATGCATGGGGTAGCACAAGCTTTTGTTATTCATTTCTATATCATGCTCCCCTCCCAAGAAATATTTATTTTTCTTTTTTCTTAAAATTTCCCTTTAAAAATCTAACTCAGTCAATTTCTTCTAGCGCTTCAGTCTCTTACATGAAAGCATCTGGGTCTTCATCAGCCTATAGCTCAGAAGTTGTATTTCTATGACAAAGGACTTCCTATGAACTACAGGTTGCGTAGTGTCCACCTATGACTAGGGCTCTTCTCTTGCCAGCATAATGACTTCAGTGTTTCCAGGCTCCACATCTTCATATCACAGAAAGAATCTCTTCCTAGTTGCTCCTATGGAAGAGAAAGGAAAATCCCATTTCTAAGATGCCCAGTAGCTTCTCATGTTTTTAATTGCCTGTCCTGTGCCCATCTCTGAATCAACTTTAATGTCAAGGATTACAGATTATGTTGATTGGCTTAAGCTGAGCTAGGACACTCTTAAAGTTAGAAGATGGTGCTGGTACCTAACCCATGCCACCTGATGTTCATTAAAGAGGATATGTGTAGTAAAATAAAATTTTAAAGTTGTGCCAAGAAGAAAAGGTAACAAACTAAAGATTTCTATTTGTTGAATAAATGAATGAACAATTGAGTTCATACTGATTTTAGTTAACTTAACACAGACCAAGTCTCAAAATCCAATCTCGGAACAGTAAAGATTATTTCTTGGATAATTTCTAAGAGGGCATAGCGGTATGAAAATCTTGTAATTCAAGAAAAATATTATCCATACTTCTATATTTCTTCAAACCAATTTATCCTCCACTGATTAGTGTTCCCCTTTACATTCAGATCTTCTTTTTCAAGAAGACATTTACTCCCACCCCCCTTTTCTTGTGCTGGTCACAATGCAATAGAATCCTACTACTCACTAATTCTGCTGTTTTTCTGAGATTTGGAGCTCATTCAAATTTTCAGTTCAAATCTAACCTCAAATGTCATGTAATTGTTATCTTATTTCTCCTCCACTTCAAAGACCAAATGGCAAATGTCAAAAGAGCACTATGCTGTGTTCTTCATTTGCCTTCATATTCTCTTTTCCATGGCTGAACTTAATGTTTATCTAAAATCAGCTATAGACTCCCATCCCAGTTGTGCATACTTTTGATCTGGCAGTACATCAGTTCAATGTGGATTGAAGGTACTGTCTATTAAAAATACAATAACACTATTTTGTCAACTTAGATTTCTGACCTTTCATCTTTATTGCTATCTTTCTTTTATTCAAATAGTAGTTAAAACCTACTATCATTTACAGTATTTAAAAATAGCTTACCACATAGGCAGTGAGTGCCTTGGCATAGGTTTTGGCAATGATTTTTTTAATCTGACCCTAAAACAAAGTAATAATAAGCAAGTAAGATTATATCAAACTAAAAAGCTTCTGTGCAGGAAAGGAAATCATCAACAAAATGAAAAGGCAACCTACTGAACGGGAGAAAAATTTTGCAGGTTATATATCTGAAAAGGGGCTAATACTCAAAATATATAAAGAACTTATACAATTCAGTTGCAAAAAAACAAGCAATCCATTTAAAAATGGGCTAATCTGAATAGACATTTTCCCTAAGACATACAAAAAGTTAACAGGTACATGGAAAGATGCTCAACATCATTGATCATCAGGAAAATAAAAATCAAATTCCAATGAGATATCACCTGATACTTGTTATAATGGCTAATATCAAAAAGACAAGAAATAATAAGTGTTGGCAAGGGTGTAGAGAACAGGGGACACTTGTGCACTGTCAGTGGGAATATAAACTGGTGCAGCCACTACAGAAAGATATGGAGGTTGCTTTTTTTTTTTTTTTTTTTTTTTAAATTAAAACTAGAAGGACCATATGATCCAACACTTCCATTCCTGGTATTTATCCAAAGAAAATGAAAACACTAACTCGAAAAGATACATGCACCCCCACATTCACTGCAGCATTATTTACAATAGCTAAGGGATGGGAACAACCCAAGAGTTCATCTATGGAAGAATGGATAAAGAAGATGTGGTATTTATATAGATGGAATATTATTCAGCTATAAAAAAAGAATGAAATCCTGACATTTGCAACAACATGGATGGACCTCAAGGGCATTTGCTAAGTGAGATAAGTGGAAAGAATAATATTGTATGATCTATCCCTCTTATATGTGGAATCTTAAAAAAGAAAAAAACAACAAAAACAAAACCACGTTCATGGATATAGAGAACAGATTGGTGATTGCCAGAGCTAAGGTATGGGGGATGGGAGACATGAGTGAACTATTATTGTTGTTTTAGTTTAAATAAATTGTATTTTTAAATGCCATAAAAATAGTTGCTTGTTTACCTGGAAATTCCATAGTTTTTATACCACTAAAGAACTAGTATATCACAACTGAGATATGAAGCTGAGTCCTCTTATAGAACAGAAATCTGAATTATTCCTAATTCCTAATTTTTAAAAAAATTTTTGCCCTTCTAATTAGCTGTCATTTCAGTGACAACTGTCAATTGCTGTAAATGCATTCTTATTATGGATATGAATGATTTAAATGTCCATATATGAAGTCTCATGCTTTGCTTCATTCTTGGACTAATTCCAAAGAACTAACAATGAAAATCCAATTTTAGGAGGAGAAGAGTAAATGAAACAAGATGGGATTGGGAGGGAGACAAACCATAAGTGACTCTTAATCTCACAAAACAAACTGAGGGTTAATGGGGGGAGGGGAGTTGGGGGGGTGGGATTATGGACATTAGGGAGGGTGTGTGCTATGGTGAGTGCTGTGAAGTGTGTAAACCTGGCGATTCACAGACCTGTACCCCTGGGGATAAAAATATATTATATGTTTAAAAAAAAATTAAAAATTAATTAATTAATTAATTAATTAAAAAAATTATTATAGCATAAGCTAAGACTGTGTTCTACATGACAGCACTAACATATTTTAGATATTTTTAAAGTTGTGGAATTGTCTATTTACTCCAAAAAACATGTTAAATATTTTGACAGAGAATGGCAGATACACTTTCTAAGATAACCACACTTGTTTTTATCTCCACTCCTGGTTTAGACTCCACATATTGAGATATAATGCTATGTCATAAATTGTTATGCCATCAAAGAATGCTATTAGCTTTACAAAATGCTATAGACCATCCTGTTGGTTCTAACAGGTTGTACTTGGAGATGGATTTGGGTTTGACTCTCACTCTTCAGTTACTTGCTGTGAGGATATAGGCGGATTGCCTACAGCTTCTTTAACCTCAGTTTCTCTCCAAAATAAATGAGCTAAGGCAAAAAAAAAAAAAAAAGACTGAGTACAAGCTTGGGGCAGAGCAGGCTCTCGTGAATCCAACTGTTATCAGCCAATAAATCCTCAGACATGCAGCTTGAGCCCTTCCTAGAGTCAGCGTAATTTATCTGCATGAAAGGTGGGTGGGGGGAGGTGGGGGATAGAAGGAATAGAAATAGATGGAGACACTTCAGTTATTGTAAAGGAAATGTTTTGAGACAAGCATCTTTAGAGTTTAAAATTTTTTAATTAATAACTTTTTAACATATCTGCCTAAAAAAAGTTGAAATTATATATCACATCTATATTGTAAGCCTAGACCTTCCACATATAAATAAAGCCTAGTTATGCAAGATGAATTAGTTCCAGAGGTCTGTACAGCATAGTGCCTATAGTCAACAGGATGATATTATGCATTTAAAAATTTCTTAAGACATAGATCTCATGTTAAATGTTCTTACCACAATAAATACATAGATGATAGATGATGACAGATAGATAGGTAGGTAGATAAATGATGGATAAAATAAATCTTGCCTAGAGCAATGCCCAGATCCTGCAAGAGAACCAATCTGGGTAAGGTAGAACTTCTCTTTTGCAAGAAACTCCTCTAGGAGCCTTAGGCTTTCTCTATCCCTGTCTCTGAAGTTTCAGAGGAAAAGTTTATCACCACCAGAGCTCCAGGACAAAGGAGAAATGACCTGCCCTGTCTCTAGGAAGACAGTGAGCTGCAGAGAGCCTGAAGGGAAGTGGCATTGGCTGTAATAAACTTTATGTGTTGTTTCTGGAGAAAGATACCTGCTGATACTGACATTGCGCCTGATTCTTTTGTCAAACACTCCTTGTACCTTTTTTTGTTGGTGATTTAATTCCTTATTTCATTTTTTTTTATAGGATCTTTTGCAAGATCCCTGGCCTCCTTCATCCTGTATTCTACTAGCTTAGGATAGAGGCCTCCGGTGATACATTACTTTAGTGCAATCATAGGGCTAACTGCTGGAGCATTCCTAATTGCCTCACGTCAACACACAAACACACACACAAATGCACAGAGTATACAATTTTTTGTTATTGTGGTAAAAACACTATGATATCTACCTTCTTAACAAAATTTTTAAGTGTACAATACCAATTGCTAACTTTAGAGACATTGTTGTAGAGCAGAGCTCTAGAAATCATTTTCCTTGCATAATTGAGACTTTATTCCCATTGATTATAAATCTCCCACTCCCTGTTGCCTTACCCCTGACAACTGCAATTCTACTCTCTGATTCTATGAGTTTGACTAATTTAGAAACCTCATGTAAGGGGAATCTTGCAGTACTTGTGAAACATTTCTTTGGCCTTAAAATAGATGCTTTTTTTTTTAATTGGCGCAGAGTTTTGTTATTTGTATTTTGTTGTTTTTACTTTGAATTCATTTTCCAAAATTTACAAAATTGAATATTTCACTCACACACACAAATAATGAGATTTCTGTCTTCTCTTGAAATCTGGTAGCTTTATAACACTAGCCCACATTCCGGGATGGTGACAGCCCATAGCAGCTGAGAGGGGCCTGCCTGTATAGACTGGATAAGTTGTCTTTAGTGTACCTCAGTTACCTCCTGACCCAGGAAGTGGGTCTGCTACATATCCCAGATGGCCTTTGTAGTATGAAAGTTTGATATCTCTTGATTACTAAACATCATTTTCACCTCCAGAAAAAGTCTCTTTTTCTAGGTAATCAGCCTCCAAGGGAAAGCAAAGTAGTTACATGCCTGCTTATCCCTTGCCAGGGACAAAAACTTTTCTATATTTAGATTTAGGACTTAGATCCCTTTGATAAATTTGAGGAACTGGAACATACTAAAATATAAGTTCCATGAAGGTGAGGATTTCTGTTTTCTTCACTAATGTATCTTCCATGCTTTAAACAGTGCCTACACATAGGAGGTACTCAACGAACACTTGTTAAAAGCCTGAATGAACCAAATTCAAATGATATCTACAGATCTTCAAACTTCTTGAGGTAGAAAAGAGATATTGTACTCATTTTATGATTGTGATGCTATATGTTGGCCAAAGGGTAAAACTAAGGATCTAAACCATTTTATTTCTATAAGAGAGAGGTAATAATTATAGCAACTAGGGTTAAACTGCTGGAGTTAAAGTTCAAATTTACCACTAACAGCTGTGTGAGGGACAGGCTACTTACCCTCTCCATATCTCAATATCTTTATCTGTAAAATGGAATTTACCTCAGAGTCATGAGGTTAAATGAGATAATCCACATAAGCATTTAGCAGAATATTTAGCACATGGTACATGCTTGATAAATGCTAGATGCTAATGTTGGATCTTGCAGCTTATTTTAGAAAGAGGGTAAGAACTTGTTTTGTCTGGAGAAAAGAATCCATATATGACAGTAGTGGGAGATAATGCTAGATGGAGCTACGTAGAGGTCCCAGAACTCAATTCTAAAGAGTCTAAGCAGAGAGACACATAAGCAGTGTGCTTAAGCAGAGAAATGGTTTAATTCTTCCCCAGCTATGTATTAGAAAAAGTGATCTGTTGGTAGCCAGTACTACCCATGGTCTCAATATGTACTGACACATACATGCTAGATTTTCCATTGTTATTTTCTTGTCTCATATATACAGAAATTCTTATTTTCTTCAGTTTGGCAAGTTTGTTGGAGTTCTAAAAGATTAATTGGTTTCAGGATTTGTAAACTAGGCAAAGCCAGGAGCTTGGGCTCCCTCCCCCTGAGGCAAAATGATCTGTATCAGCTTTTCTCAAAATAATGCACCAATCAAAGAAGGACATTCCAGCCACTCCCTTTGCTCTCTATGGTACTTATGCCTTTTAAAATAACAGGCCCTTGTGACCAAGAGGTCATCTGGAAAGCTATCTTGGGAGCTCTTCAAAGTCAACATTCTCAGCTTGTTTCTTTATGACCCATTGATAGAAGGATGCAAAGGAGGACATACTGTTTTGAGGCTTTTTTTAAGCACTGTTCCACTTGGACTCTCTCCATCCACCAGTGGAAAATTCACTTAGTCTTCAGTTTGGGCTATTTCTCTAGAACTAATAAACATTTCCTGGAATGTTAAAATTATTAAACAAGAGGTATCTTAAAAACATTTCTAGCCAAATAGTCAAGGAAGGAAACCACTTAATAGCATCCTGAGAGGTGATCTGATTTGGTGAAGGAGTTATTTTGGGGCACCTGGGTGGCTCAGTTGGTTAAGCATCTGCCTTTGGCTGAGGTCATAATCTCAGAGCCCTGGGATCAAGTCACACCTCAGGCTATCTGCTTAGCAGGAAGTCTGCTTCTCCCTCTCCCGCTGCTTGTGCTTTCTCACTATCTCTCTCTCTCTCTCTCTCTCTGTCAAGTAAAAAAAAAAATAAAATAAAATCTATAAACATTTTTTTAAAAAGGAGTTATTTTTATTTCATATTCAGATCATTAACCTTTCATTTATGTATATGTTTATTCATCCATTTAGCAAATATAAGTCAAGTATCTACTTTATTCCTGGCCCTAGTGATATAGTGTTGAACAAGACAAAAAATATACTTGTCAATATGGGACTTATATATTGACCCAGCCTCTGTGTCATATGCAAGTGCGTGTTTAATGCCTTTGGGATCTGCAAGGATAATAATGAACAGTTTGAATTCCAGAGTCACAAAGACCTGGGATAGAATTCCATGCTAGGTCTATTACTCAATTGGCCAAATTACTTTATTTTTCTGAGTAGCAGCTAGCTACTTCAGTAAAATGGATAAATAATAGAAATCTACATTATATCTTGTTTTAAGAATTTAATGAGGTAGTGTATGTAAAGAGAGTACCTCACATCAGTGACCTTGTAAGTGCTCAATATGTGTTAAGTATTATGAAAAACATTGTGACAATTGTAAAGATCCACTATTCACTCATCCTCACTTTTTCAGTAATGACTCATTCTAGTAATAGATTTCATCCTTACTTCCACTTATCTGTTCCTATACAAATACTGGTTGTATTAACCTTTTAAAATTTACTCATTATTTTTATTTTTGTCTTTTTCTTTTATTTTTTAATTATGTTATATTAGATACCATACAGCACATCATTAGTTTTTGATATAGTTGTATTAACTTTTAAACTTATCTGGCCATAAACAAAAAATAATGAAACTGGAGGGGATTATGCTAACTGAAATAAGTCAAGCAGAGAAAGACAATTATCATATAGTTTCATTCATATGTGGAATGTAGGAAATAGCATGGGGGACCCAGGTAAAGGGAGGGGAAACTGAATGGGAAGAAATCAGAAAGGGAGAAAAACCAGGAGAGACTCTGGACTCCAGGAAACAAACTGAGGGTTACAGAAGGGAGGGGGGTTGTCAGGTGGGGTAACTAGGTGATGGGTATTAAGGAGGCACATGTTGTGATGAGCACTGGGTACAGGGAATGATCCTGCTCTTTTGGTACCAGTTGAGTTGTGATTTGTGACCCAGGATGTGATCTATTCTGGAGAATGTTCTATGTGCACTAGAGAAGAATGTGTATTCTGTTGTTTTGGGATGGAATGTTCTAAATATACCTGCGATGTCCATCTGGTCCAGTGTGTCATTTAAGGCCTTTAATTCCTTGTTAATATTTTGCTTAGATGATCTTCCCATTTCAATTAGGGTGCTATTAAAGTCCCCTACTATTATTATATTACTGTCAATGTGTTCTTTGATTTTGTTATTAATTGGTTTATATAATTGGTTGCTCCCATGTTAAGAGCATAGATATTTAAAATTTTTAGATCTTGTTGTTGGACAGACACTTTAAGTATGATATAGTGTCTTCCTCATCTCTTATTATAGTCTTTGACTTAAAATCTAATTTATCTGATATAAGGATTCCCACCCCAGCTTTCTTTTCATGTCCATTAGTACGGTAAATTGTTTTCCACCCCCTCACTTTAAATCTGGAGGTGTCTTTGGGTCTAAAATGAGTTTCTTGTAGACAGCATATCCATGGGTCTTGTTATTTTTATCCATTCTGATACACTGTGTCTTTTGATTGGGGCATTTAGCCTATACACATTTAAGTTAACTATTGAAAGATGTGAATTTAGTGCCATTGTAGTGTCTATTAGGTGACTATTACTGTATATTGTCTCTGTTTCTTTCTGGTTTGTTACTTTGAGGTTCTCTCTTTGCTTAGAGGAGCCCTTTCGATATTTCCTATAGGGATGGTTTAGTGTTTGCAAATTCTTTTAAGCTTTGTTTGTCCTGGAAGCTTTTTATCTTTCCTTCTATTTTCAAAGACAGCCTAGCTGGGTATAGTATTCTTGGCTGCATATTTTTCTCATTTAGTGCTCTGAATATATCATGCCAGTCCTTTCTGACCTGCCAGGTCTCTGGATAGGTGTGCTGCCAATCTCATATTTCTACCATTGTATGTTAGAACCTCTTGTCCCAAGCTGCTTTCAGGATTTTCTTTGTCACTAAGACTAGTAAGATTTACTATTAGATGAAGGGGTGTGGACCTATTTTTATTGATTTTGAGGGGGGTTCTCTGTGCTTCCTGGATTTTGATGTTTGTTCCCTTCACCAAATTAAGAAACTTCTCTACTATAATTTGCTCCAATATGCTTTCTGCCCCTCTCTCTCTTTCTTCTTCTTCTGGGATCCCAAATATCCCATAATAATTGTTATCCCATAATAATTGATGTAATAGTGTTCCATCTTATGGCATCACTTATCTCTTGAATTCTCCCCTTGTGGTGCAGTAGTTGTTTGTCTCTCTTTTGCTCAACTTCTTTATTGCCCATCATTTGGTCTTCTATATCACTAATTCTCTCTTCTGCCTCATTTATCCTTGCAGTAAGAGCCTCCATTTTTTATTGCACCTCATTAATAGTTTTTTTAATTTCAACTTGGTTAGATTTTAGTTCTTTTATTTCTTCAGAAAGGGATTTTATTTCTCCAGAAAGGGATTCTCTAGTATCTTCTATGTTTTTTCAAGTACAGCTAGCATCTTTATAATTGTCATTCTGAACTCTAGTTCTGACATCTTACTAATGCCCATATTGATTAAGTGTCCAGCCGTTGGTACTACCTCTTGTTCTTTTTTTCTGCCTTGTCATTTTATCCAGAGAAGAATAGATGAATGAGAGAGCAAAATGCTAAAAGGGTAACAATGACCCCAGAGAAATATACACTAACCAAATCAGAAGAGACCTGAAAGGGGCGGGGGGGAGAGAAGGGGGAAGAAAAAATATATATATATATATTTAAGCTGGTGACTAGAACAGAGCCACACACTTGATTTTGGGTGTATTTGGTCTGTTAGAAGAAATTGCCTCCCAAAATTTTAAAGAAAGAAAAACTTACATATATATGAATATAAGGGTAAACATGATGAAGGGATAGAATATGACTATAAAGATGAAAATTTAAAAAGATTTTAAAAAAGGAATTGATGGGGCACCTGGGTGGCTCAGTGGGTTAAAGCCTCTGCCTTTGTCTCAGGTCATGGTCTCAGGGTCCTGGGATCAAGCCCCACGTCGGGCTCTCTGCTCAGCAGGGAGCCTGCTTCCCTCTCTCTCTGCCTGCCTCTCTGCCTACTTGTGATCTCTCTTTCTCAAAATATACTAAAAAAAAAGGGAATTGATAAGAAGTTGGTTTAAAAAAGAAAGAGAGAGACAATATGATCAGGCTGGAGACTAGAACAAAGCCATATGCTAGATTTAGAGTATATTTTGATCTGTTAAAAGAAACTGTATCCCAAAATTTTAAAGAAAGAAAAACTTATATATACAAAAAATAAGGTTAAATACAATGAAGAGATAGAATATGACTATAACAATGAAAATGTAAAAAGATTTTTAGAAAGTTATTGATAAGTTAAAATAGTTAAAACAGGATAAAATAGGAAAGAGGGAAAATTCAAAAGAAATAGAAAAAAATGACAAAAATTAAAAAAAAATTAACTTTGAAATACTAAAGAATCACAGGACAAAAGCTGTGAATTCTATTTGCTGTATTCCCCTAGCACTGATGTTTTGCAGTTCTTATTGATCAGTAAACTTGGTCTTGGCTGGATGTTCTTGCTGACTTTCTGGGGGAGGGGCTTGTTGCAATGATTCTCAAATTTCTTTGCCTGAGGTGGAGTTGCACTGCCCTTGCCAGGGGCCAGGCTAAGTAATCTGCTCCAGTTTGCTCTCAGTAGCTTTTGTTTCCTGCAACTTTCTGTACAGCTTTGGAGGATGAGAATTAAAATGGTGGCCTCCCAAACCAGCCCCAGAGGAGCTGAGAGCTCAGAGTCCTGCCTCTTCAGTGAGCCTCAGAGAAAAGCAATCATGCCTGTCTCCCTGGTCTCCAGCTACACCCAAAGCTCACCCAGCCTGTGACTGAGCATTTCTATCTCTGGCACACAGCCCCATTTGGAGTCTCCAAATCCAGCAGAATCCTGCAGCAAACTCCTGTGCTATTCCTCCCAGTGGAGGAAGGGGGATTCTCCCTGGATCTGCCACTTGTGGGGTCCCTGCTCAAAGATTAGTAGTCTGACTTTGCCTTGGATCAGTTTATGACAACCCTGAGCTGAAAGCCCCCTCCTCAGCTCCATCTTTGCAGCTGGCTTCCCTGCTCTGATACCTGGGAGCTTTGCAATACTCAGGCACCCCTGGTCATTCTGTGACCCCAAGGGTCCTGAGACCACACTGACACAATGAGGATCCTCCCACCCCCTTAGTCACTGGAGTGAGTTTCCTCCATGGAGCAGACTTCTGAAAGTTTCAACTTTGTACTCCACTGCTATATCGCATGCTGGGAGCTGGCCCCTCCCCCTGCTTTCCCATATATCACCTCAGATTCACTTCTCCACATGTCCTACCTTCTGTAAAGTGGTCACTTTTCTATTCCTGGAATTGCTGCTATTCTTTTCTATCTTCTGTTCAGTTTGTAGTGTCCAGAAAGGTTTGATAACTATCTAGCTGAATTCCTGGTGAAATTTAGGTCTCTTACTCCTCTGCCATCTTGCCCCCCCCCCACATATAGTTTTTGATGTAGTGTTCAATGATTCATTAGCTGTGTATAACATCTAGGGCTCATCTCATCACACGTCCTCTTTAATGGTCATCCCCCAGTTACCACATCCCCCCACCCACCTCCTTTTCCACAACCCTCAGTTTGTTTCCCAGAATCCAGTGTCTCTCACCATTTGTCTCCCACTCTGATTTCTTCCCATTCAGTTTTCCTCCCTTCCCCTATAATCCTCTGTGCTATTTCTTACATTCCACATATGAGTGAAACCATATGATAATTGTCTTTCTCTAACTGACTTATTTTACTTAGCATAATACCTTCCAGTTCCATCCACACTGATGTCAATGTTAAGTATTTATCCTTT
This sequence comes from Enhydra lutris kenyoni, assembly GCF_002288905.1. Taxonomy (NCBI): domain Eukaryota; kingdom Metazoa; phylum Chordata; class Mammalia; order Carnivora; family Mustelidae; genus Enhydra; species Enhydra lutris. The sequence continues at coordinate 27,333,225 of NW_019154089.1, forward strand.
CTGATAACTGACTAATATTCCATTGTATATATGAAGCATATCTTATTTATCCATTTACCTATTGAAGGACCTCTCAGCTCCTTCCACAGTTCGGGTATTGTGGACATTGCTACTGAGAACATTGGGGTGCAGATACCCCTTTTTTTCACTACATCTCTATCTTCGGGGTAAATATCCAGTAGTGCAATTGATGAGTCATAGTGTAGTTCTATTTTTAACTTCTTGAGGACTCTCCATGCTGTTTCCAGAGTGGCTGTACCACCTTGCATTCCCATCAACACTGGAAGAGGATTCCCCTTTCTCCACAACCTCACCAACATTTGTTGTTTCCTGCTTTGTTAATTTTAGCCATTCTAACTGGTATAAAGTGGTATCTATATTATACATATTGTTCTTAAATGTATTTTTTAAACTAACGCTGAATTTTGATGGTCTTTCTGTGTTTGTGTATTCTTTATTTTAATAGCTGCATAGTACCCATGTTTTATTTAACCATTCTTAATGGTAAACATCCAAGTTATTTACAATTTATAATTATTTGCTATTGTAAGAATGCTTAAATGAATATTTATATATATATGTATATAGATATATATATACACATCTTTAATCTTTGCATACATGGGTGAATATATCTTCAGGATAAAGTTGTATACTATAGACATTAAACTGCAATAATAATACTTAGAGTATTTAAAATTTGATAGATTATGTCAAATTGCCTTCCAAAAACATTTCATCACTTTATAATCCCATTGTATCAATTAGGAATTCTTTAAATAAAAAAAATCAAATTAAAGAAATCTACATAGACGGGGATTTGTCTCAAAAAGTAGTATGTGGACTGCTGCTGGCATTTGTTCAAGAACCTAAAAATATTATAGCTGCTATCTGTGAGTTCCTTGGCCTTTCCCTTACGATAACAAAATGAAAACCATTCCTCCAGGTATCATGTCTACATTCAAAATATAATGAGGCAGAAATGGGAGGAATTTATTCTATTTTCTTATCTATTTTCTTATCAATTCTATTTTCTTATCAATAAATACTCACTTTCTCATATACCTCCACAACAGACTTTTTAATATATGTTTATCAATTATAACCATGTTATATGACCACCACAGCTACAAAGAAGGCTAAGGAAATGAATATTTACATTTCTAGTCTCTAGTTGAGGTAGTGATAGGAAATGAGTGTAGGTTAGCAAAATAATCAGTGTTTGTTAAATGCCCAGAAGTGACTGGAAATGTCAATTTCTTGCTAACACTAGAAAATTCAGGTTTCTTACCCATCTGATATGTTACAAAAAGACATAACTGATTTTTTTTATTTTTTCATTTACTTTATAATCTAAGTGGTTGAACATATTTATTTATTTATTTATTTATTTATTTATTTATTTATTTTTATTTTTGGCCATTTGTAATCCTCTTCTGTGAATTTCTAGTTTATGTCAGTTGTTCATGAATAGCTTATTTTAGTGTATTCAGGAGTGGGTTAAAATAAATGACTATAACATGCAGATAAGTCCCTGAGTTAAGAGAAAAGGATAACCAAACAGGAAGAACCATAAACTGGAAGGCAAGACACCGAATACAAACCTCAAGAACTTCCTTTTTGGAAGTCTATCATTACATTAAAAAAAAAAAATTTTCTGCGTAACTCCATAACCTCAGAGAGTTGAAAGGGAGTGCATAGGTAATGCAGTATTCTAAGATTTTTTCATAAAACCAATAGCCAGGTCAGGTGTTCCATACTTGGCTGATGTTCAGAATTACCTTAGGAACATATTCACATGCTTAGTGTTCCTGATCCCCATTTTTGGAGATTACAATTCAGTAGATTTTTTGCCTCCCCTAGCAGGGCCATAGTTAATTCAACTATTTAGTAGGCTCTTTAAGGTTGGTGCAGGCAAATCCTAATCATCCCCCTAGATGGTTTCTGTCCATGGTGCTGAAAACAAACTCATTTTTAAAAAAACCGTTTAGGGGAGCTAAGTTCCAACAAAACTCACTTTAAGATAGAAGTACTGTGCTTTAATCAAAATAGTCACTAGATTATAGTGTAGAAAACTGTGTACATTTTACAGGTTTACTGACTTTGAGTGAGCAAAATAAGTGCATTAAATATTACTCTATTCAGAAAAAAAATTTGATTAATTTGATCTCTGGTATAATAATGTCCAGTGTCATTTGTCTGCTTTAAATAAACATAATTTCTACTTTATTTGTCACCTTGAAGGTAAGTCTGAGTGGTGTTTAAAAAGACTAAAAATCCTTATATCCATCCTTGGGACAATTCAATGGGGATTTCTGAGAGATTTATGCTCTAATCAGCTTTATCTTTTATCTCATACATTATAATAAAAATTAGCCTTCCCCAAATTAAGTGGGAGAATTTCTATGTAAATACAATAGTTGGCTTAGTCCAACAGTGTGCATAAGTTAAGGGTGTAAACTCTGGAGCTAGATTGCTTGAATTGGAATTCCAACTCCAATACTTACAATCTATGTGAACTTAGATAATGCTATCATCCTCTGTGCCTCAGCTTCCTTTAATGCAAAGAGTATATACACACATATATATGGTATATATCACATAGGATTATTATACATATTTAGTGAGTTAACACTTGTAAAAATACCTGTAAACCTATTATATAGTAAGCATTAAACAATTTAGCCATTAACTCCAGTATGTTTCCTACTAAGCATCACAAACAACCCTCAGCAAAATATTAAACTCATGCTTTCACATACCATCCCTTTATGTAACATAAATAAAAAGTGCATAATATATGTTTCAATTACAATACAATTTTTGTAACCTTTGAGTCTAGAATATACATTTATGAAGCAAGGATCTTCTCTGTTGTTCACTGCTAATCCTTACCACAATAATTCTATTATCTATTGCTGTAAAACAAACTATCCTAAAGCTTAATAGCTTTAAGAAACAGTTTATTATTGTCTATAATTCTGGCTGTTGGTTGAGCAGTCTCCCCTGGGCTCACTCATGAATGCTCTCTGCTGGAGAATCAACTGAGGGCTGGACTCATCTGAGATAACTGAGGTATCTAGATTCCTTTCTCCACGTGATCATCCTTCCAGCTTTCATTATGGCACAATGATCTTGGGACATCGTTCTAAGAGGATAAAAACAAAACCTGCAAATCTTCATATGCTCTGGCTTCAGAAGTCATCCTCAACATTCTTTTGGTCAAAGCAAATCACAAGTCCACCTCCGTACGGGTTGGGAAAACTAGGCTTCACCCCTTGACGGGATTAGCTTCCAATTTATGTTGCAAAACATAGGGGTAATTGTAGCAGCTGTGTTTGCAAATGATCTGTCTCATACTCCAGTGTTACCTGTTGCTATTAATAATACTGTAAATGAGTGAAATGGAAAAGAGGAGGTTGGTTTGCTCTGTTCTTTTTTTAATATATCATGAAAATTTTATTTTTATTTTGATCTTGTGACTTCTCTCTGAAGAGATACATTAAGTGTAAATTTACAGATGAGGAGACTGAGGTTAACCTGTTGACACTCCTTGCCACTTAATAGAAAATATCCCTTCATAGAATTTTGTCCAAACCTTCTGGGCTCACCTCAGTGAGACATGCTTAGTTGATTAGAATTAAGGTGACCAAAAAAGCTTATTGAAAAGGTAAGAGCAAGCAGATAGATGATTAGGGAAACAGTCTTCCTACTTCATGATTAGACTAGAACCCACTGTGTTTTTTAGCATAAAGGAGTATTGATCAAGAGGAAACCAGACATCTACTAGAACACAAAGTCTAGGCTTTTGAGACCAATTAATAAGTTAATGAAACACAGATAAATTTGTTGAGTAAGTTGCTCAATACAAGTGACCAACAAACACTTACCTGTGGTGTCCTGACTTTGAAGAAACAATGCACAGAAATAGCAGATATTATAAACAAAAAAGCAAACAAAGCAGTTTAAATTATTTTTTAGATAAGTCAGGTAGATAGATACGTGTGGAATGATAAATCTCAGTGGCCCAGGAATGTAGCTAGGGAAAGAATTGCTTTGGTTTGCATCATTCATCTTCACTGGATAATTTCCACTCTCTACCCCAACCATGCATTTCCCCACCTCACACAAACTTCACCGTAAATTAACTTTCTTACTTGTCTATTCACCCCCAACAAGACATCATCCAATTTATCAACCCAGAGAAGTTTATAAATGAAGTATTTCCCTTCAGAGACTCAAAAAAAGAAAAAGCAACATATTAGAAATGTGGGTTATAAAACCATTACTACTAGCCTCAAAGATCTGAAGGCATAAGGCTTGTAAGGAATTCTGAAAGATTAGTAGATGTTTGTTGATTCAAAACTTCGTGTTCTCATTAAGAATTGGCTTTTCTCAGAATAAGCTGGCTCTCGTGGATTCAGATGTTGAGGCAAGAGAGACAGAGAAGTTGCAGAGATCTTAGAGTTTATAAATTCTAATAACACATTCCATCAGAGAGTCTTTGCCAGATAGTTGAATGAATATGCTGCTGAAAGGGAAAAATAGGTTGGTTTTAATTATTGAAATGGTCTGTTGGCAAAAACAAAAATAGTATTTAAGATATGGTCCTTTAAGTCACACAGGCAGGATGAAATTAAAATCATTTATGTCCTAAGCCAAAGAGGAGAATTAGTGATAAAAACTTTTGGTCCTGTCAGAGAGACCAGAGTGATGTTTCTGAAGGGGTTGGGGGCAGAGTTTGTAGAGTCTCCTGCTCTGATATTGTTGGGGACAACAGTCATTCTGAATACATAGATATTTCAATGCCACAGAGGCCAAACTGTTTTAATCATTATGCAGCATAATTAAATTAATGGAAACCACACTGGAAAAGAGAGATAATTTATTTTCAGTCATGAGAGATGTCTAGTGTCTCTTGGGAATGGGATGACTTAGAAAAACAAATGAAATTGAATATGGTAGCCCTATGATATAAGTTTAATTTAGGCCTATAATTTAATTGAGTTGACTGATACCAAGTTTATTCAGCCACTTGGGCACATAACAGCTTCAGTGGCAATTGGTCAATTTTTCCACACCTCTCTTGTTCAAAACAGGATCCTATTCAGAGTCTCTGAGTCTCTCTTTTACAACTCACCAAGCTCATTTGGTGCTATATTTTGTGGATGCAATTAACTAGCATTAGAAAACCCTGATTAAAGCATTATGATTAATTCAAGCATATTCATTTCCACTTCATCAGTTCTGTTCATTTGAATCTGTACTCAATGCTTCTTTTTAGCCACTGTTCCTTTATAAATAAGAAAAATCAAAATATCTTCTCCATGCCAGTACCAGAGAGAGAAAAAACTGGGAAGCCATAGGGTTGTGTTTTAATCTATTTGCATGTTCTTCCCGAGCTGTCCTTCTATAAATTTATTTATGCTAAAACCATTTTTAGACTTGAGATTTATATCAAATGTGAATTTCAAAGGGACTTTAAGTGGCATGTTTCTCCCTCATTGAAGTATATTTGATGTCCAAAGAACTCATAAAGCCTTTAGTTTCCTTTGAACAAAGAAGGGCATGATTTTCTACTATTCAAAAGGATTTAAATTCTCAATTTCCATATTTTTCCTATAAGTGCTCTCCCCCACTTTGACGGTTTCCCCACCATCACCCAGCTTCTCCTCTCTTTCTTAGTTTTTTTCTATTCCCATATTCCTTAGATTTCTTCATTAAAGTCACTGTGCACCTGTGTGTTACCATCTACCCTCAATGAAGAAGATAAATTTGTCTACTAGATAAAGTACTGAGGATTTAGCTGAAAATAGATTTGGTGAGATTACCTTGAGAAAAATAAAGAATCCAGAAAATGAACTCACCCACCAACAAAATGCATGGGGATAGGAAAGCTTCAGCCACATTTTTCATATATATTAATCCCTTACTAATTTCCCCACTCCAGTATGCCATGACGAGCTACATTTAGGTTGACACGTGTTTGTTACATTCTTTGAAAATGTGACATTTTGAGAACCCGTAATTGACAATACTGTGAAGATTATGCTCAGGGCATTTTAAACATTGAAGAAACTATTCACTCAAAATGTTCTCCTCCTGATACTATTAACTCTCCACTTTTTACCAAGAAGATCTAAAATGATTGAGGGAGGAAATTATACCAGAGATGTGGCAAAGATGAAAACTGGTCTGGTTATGACTACATGCCTTGGTATGCGTTATTAACCATCTAGAACATTTTAGTGTGTAACAACATAATTACTGCTTTATATTGTCACTGTGCAACTTCTTCTAGTTCCAGAAATGGAAACAGACCATGGAAGGAAAGAAGGTTATACCATTAAAACCATAAAACTCAATTCGACAGACTATATGAAAGTGATTTCAAGAGAGAAGGTTTAGAGATATGTTTCAAACAAAGGCATAAACAGTGAATGCTTATTATGTGTGGACTCGGGCAGGAATGCCTCAGAAGACTTAACCATTTAAAGAACTATTCTTTTAAAAAATCTTATTTCTATAGTTTATGCACTATTTTTTATGCCATTGAACAGTTTCAGGAGGTGGTAATCTATGCGGTAAAAATAAAAATGTTAAGGTGTTCGGATAGGCCTGTTGAATCTCTTAGTAGAAGACAGTACTGTCCCAAACCACGTATATTTATTTTTTTAAGGATTTTATTTATTTATTTGACAGACAGAGCTTACAAGTAGGCAGAGAGGCAGTCAGAGAGAGGAGGAAGCAGGCTCCCTGCTGAGCAGAGAGCCCGATGTGGGGCTGGATCCCAGGACCCGGGATCATGACCCGAGCCGAAGGCAGAGGCTTTAACCCACTGAGCCACCCAGGTGCCCCCCCACCCCCCAATCACGTATATTTAGAATCTTGAAGGAAAGCAAACATTTTTATTAGGTTAAAACACAATGCCATCAATGAGGCAGTATTATATAATTTTATTATATGGTATTGTATTTATATACTATAGTACATTATAGAGAGAGAAAGAGGGGGCAGGTGTAACTATAATGAAGTAACTGAAATATATTCATAAGACTTTTTAAAAAGATTTTATTCATTTATTTATTTATTTGAGAGGGTGAGCATGAGAGAGAGCACGAGAAGCCCGAGGGTCAGAGGGAGAAACAGATTCCCTGCTGAGCAGGGAGCCCAGTGTGGGACTTGATCCCAGGACTCCAGGATCATGATCTGAGCCAAAGGCAGTTGCTTAACCAATTGAGCCACACAGGCACCCCAATATTTTCACAAGATTATATCCTTATTATCCACTCCCACATAGGAATGAGTTTGTAAGAGAACATGGGGCTGAAAGAGAGTTCAAACTCTGCCTCTTAACTCTCCAAATGGCCTTGATTAACAGAATTACCCTGAATATCAACATTCTCATCTGGAAAATGGGCTTTCATGAGAGAGACTTCAGGTCTCCATGAGGATCATCATGGAGATCTAAATGAGACAATAGCTATAAAGGAATTTGATAAAACAGCAGCATGGTGTCATTTTACAAGAGGGTTAGGTTAAAATATCAATACAGGAAATGAAAATCAGTTTTAATCAAAATCACCTGTGGGGAGAAAAATGTCCTTGAAATATTCCCTAAAATACAGGATTTATGGTAGCATTGACAAATTTAGTAAAACAAACAAATTTACACTAAAATTTTTTTCTATTACTCCAGATTTCAATTTTAATTGGGTGTCTTGCATTTTACCTGATACCCCTAATTCATGGCCACACTCACTTACCATAAGAGAGCTAATAAGATCATCTTTCAGTCCAATATAGTTGGCTTTTCTCCAGTCTTGGAACAAATCTGTTTCTTCATTGAAGAACCAGGCAGAGAAAATTAGCTTAACAGTCAATTGTATAAAAAATTCACCTTCAAATAGCAGACTTACACTCAGTGAGGGGAGGGGCTATCCAAAGAGGTACATAAGATCTGACAGAAAAAAAGCAAATTTACTTCTCTTGCTTCCCTCTCCCTTTAGTACAAACGCTTAATAATGGAAGGGAAGGTTGTGCTACAGTTTTTGCTTTGCTTTTGTTTTGGCAAATCCATGCAAATTAATATAACGTAATGCACAACCTAAAGGTTGTGCCATCAAATATGAGAAAACATTATTGCAGACCTACTAATCAAAAACCCCGCGTGTAACTTCCAAAGGAAGAGAAACTTGGTTTTAAACCTAAGACATATTTTTGGTGATTTTTGGTCAATCTTGATAGCCTTTCAATACCATATCCAATGGTTTTCATTCCAACAAAATTTCAGTTATCATTTGGAGACTTGCTAGCTCTGTACTTTGTACTGAAGTTTTATGATACAAAGAATATTCTACTATGAACATGAAGATCTTCATACATCCTCATTATCAGGAAGTTAGAAAACTATATCAAGCATGTGCATTCATCACCCTGATGGCCTGCCATCAAAAATGAAACTTGAAATAGAATTTTAATATATGTACCATGAAGATAACAAAATGTCCTCTTCAGTACCCAGGGAGTTGATTAGAAATAATCTATTACAATCTATAAATAAGGTAAATGAAGTATCTTCACAAGAATGTTCACAACTGTTTTCACCTGTTTTTTTTTTAATGCTATCTTCTGAAACCAAATTATTGCAATTAAGGACTCATCCAAACATGTATAAAATGTTATTAAAATTAATAGTATAGCTATAGAAGAATGTGAAATCTCTAATTTGTTAGATTTTTTAAAAATCTGAGTTATTATATTTAAAATTCAAAATTTTTATACATCTTTTTAAAAATCCTGTTCTTGCAAATTAATAAAACAGTTAATATTTTCTATGTCAGATTTCTTTTTGATTTGATTCTATTTATGCTAGCACTTTCAATCTATTGTCAAAATATCCATAACAGCTGCAATGGTTTCCATGTGAGGGAATTTCCAATGACTGAAAAGCTGCCATGATCTGAAAAGTGCCTTATCATCTTCATTCTAAAGTTGGGTTCCTGTTTTATCCCTGACCAGTGAGTAAGGTGGCAAGTACCTGGAGTTCCATCAGTGTATTGTGAATAAGGGAGTCACTTCCAGCAGCTCCAGAGAGAATACTGTTGTGGCTATATGTTTCTTGAAATTTAACTTAAATGATCTGCACCCTGATTGTGGGTTTTTTCCAGGATCTAAATAGAGACAGTGAATTTCCCAATATATTTCAAATATTTCCATATATCTTTCTTTGACTTCCTTCCTTCCTTTCTTCTTTCCTTTCCTTCTTTTCCCTCCCTTCCTTCCTTCCTTCCTTGCTTCTTTCCTTCCTTCCTTGCTTCTTTCCTTCCTTGCCTCTTCTTTCTTTCATCAATGATATATCTATACTACTTAAGAGATAGCAACTATAGGAATGGGTAATGATTTGGCAGATTCAGACATTAGAGAGAGCCACAAGACAGCACACATTATAAATCAATGTCCCTTGTGCTGGCATCAGGGCCGGAAATGTACACAGAATATGTAAAGAAGCAGGGTGGTTCCCACCTGGTATTTTTTCCTTACTTTCCCCCCATCATTACTCAAATCCCCAGCTCTCAGAATATGCTGAGGTTTGAGTTGTTTTGGTATCCTATTTCCGCTTTATAAAACTTCCTCTCCCTCCCCCATTCCTTCTCTATATAAAGGAAGTTGATAAACCAGTGATTGAACCTGAAACAAGAGTATGTTGCCTTGAGCTCGTCTTCACTTCTCTGGACCTTCCACTTACATAAAATGAGGGAAGAAAGTGTGGGTCTGTCTCCTAAATTCTCTTTCATTTCTAACATTTTCTGAAGAAAATTGTTAAAGTTGGTCCAAAATTATAAGTTCTACTCTCTGAGTAGAGACAAGATAGTTTGAGACAAGATAGTGTCATTGCTAGACTTGAGCAAACATTTTAGCAGGTGCAGAAATAGGCCTGTGGGTACAAATCAAAACGGTACTTTGACTCTTTCAGGAGCTATACCAGTGTGATCAGAATGCTGCTAAAGAATCAGCAAAGTTTGATGAAAGTTTCCACGAGCACCTCCTTTTCTCATAGACTAAACATCATGCCGTATCTGAGGCTGAAGTAGTTGATTTTACTTTCTCAGCAGAGTCGCTACCAAAAGGGGTGTGTGTGTGTGTGTGTGTGTGTGTGTGAGAGAGAGAGAGAGAGAGAGAGAGACAGAGAGAGACAGAGAGAGACAGAGATTAAAAGTTACTTCTGAGGGGTGGGTTTTTTATTTTCATCACACCTTAATGAGTCAAGAGTCTAAAATTTCTTGCAGTCTCTCCATGACCAGTCTGCTTCTTCCACTGCTCAAACTTGTTTTATATTGCAATAATCATTTTATGCTTTCGTAAAAAAATTTACACTCTTTGCTTTGCAATTATTGTTAAAAGTGTGCGGGCTTGAGAAAACACCTACTTCATAAACCAAAACTGTAAGTCTTTCTTGATTTTTAAACTGAAAAAATTCACCCAATCCAGTTCCTTTCTTTTTGTTTCATGATCCATTTTATTTCTTCTCCTAGAGTAAGACAAATTCAATCCCTAACTATGTTTACCCTCATAAGCTCCTTCTACTGGCTAAGGCAGAAAATAATGGAGTGAAAAATGAGGTCTTTGGTTATAAATTTTTCTAAAAAGACTTGTGTTCAAAATACATTTCTTTCCCCTGTGAAGGTAGTTTCTGGTTTTTTGTTTGGTTGTTTGTTTGTTTTGTTTTGTTTTGTTTTTTGATGTAATGTTCCATGATTCATCGTTTGCTTATAACACCCAGTGGTCCATGCAATACACTCCCTCCTTAATACCCATCACTAGGCTAACACATCTCCCCTTCCCTCCCTTCTAAAACCCTCAGTTTGTTTCCTGGAGTCCATAGTCTCTTATGGTTCAAAACTATTTCAGAGTAGCCCATTGTACTCTCTAAAACATCAGAAAAGAAACTCAAGCAATGAAGTCCATGGGTGAGCTTAGAAAGCCTAGAAGCCATATCAAGTTCCCCATTCTTCTTGTGCAGCCTGTTAACAACAGCTTAGCCTCATTTACTCATGTCTAGTCAGCTTTCCAGTCAATGTGCACTAAAACATTTATATTTGGGATGAAATATTTTCATTAATTATCTTATCATAAATCACTTTGCACATTAACATAATTTCAGACTTCATCACTCTGAGGCTGCTTAAGACACCTTTATAAAGTGACAAAATGACAAAATCATGAAAGCGCTTATTTTCTAGTTTTTAAATAATAGTTAAGGAAAGAATTAGATAAACTTCAGCCTCCCAAACAGTTGATGAAGTATATTATATATTGCATATATGTTGAAATGTGCCATTTAATAGTTGGAGTAAGAGAAACTTTTCAAGATTGACTGCTACCTTTCAACTCCAAACTTCTATCAAGCAGAACATTGCTAAATTTTGTATTATCTGGTCCTTATCACATTTTCAAATGATTATAAAATAGATGATTAATATTTTTAAAATTCTGTTACTTTTTTAATTAATTATTTATTTTATTAACATACAATGTATTACTTTTATTTTGTTTTCAGGCAAGGCCTCTGGTAAGATCTAATATTATATGAATGAATTTTCTTTCTTTGTTGTTTTTTAATGTTAAAGATTGGATATATACACAAAATAGTATTTATAATATGTGCAAATTATTTGGAATAACAATAATTCAAACACCTATATACCCATCACCAGCTTAAGGGTCAAAACTTTATAACCACAGGGTGCCTGGGTGGCTCAGTGGGTTAAAGCCTCTGCCTTCGGCTCGGGTCATGATCCCAGGGTCCTGGGATCAAGCCCCGCATCGGGCTCTCTGCTCAGCAGGGAGCCTGCTTCCTCCTCTCTCTCTGCCTGTCTCTCTACCTACTTGTGATCTCTATCTGTCAAATGAATAAAAAAAAAAAAACTTTATAACCACATATAAACCCTATCCTATTTTCTCCTTGCACAACCACCTAAGTTAACCATTGTCCTGAATTTCACTTCTGCTATTCTATGACTTTAAGTTTTAAGCTTTTGCCATGTATATACATCACCAAACAGATCATTTCATTTTTCATGTTTTTGAAATTGATGTATATGAAATAATAGTGTAGGAATTCTCTGGTAGCTTCTCTTCTCTCAATAGTATAGTCTTGAGAGTCATTCACGTTGATGGATACAGCTTTAATTCACTTGTTTTCAGTTCTGTCTAGAATTACTTTAATAGACACCATTTTATTTTTCCATTTTCCCTTCAATCAATGTTTGGGTGTCCCAGTGAACATACTTAGGCATAATTCCTAAAACACATATACAAGATTTCTCCAAAAATTACTGGTTTGTGGTGAATAGACATTTCAGCTTCATAAACATTACCAAAATTGTTTCTAAAGTAGTTGTACTAATTTATATTATTAATAATGCCATCAGAATGTAAGTAGTCCCATTGATCCACGATATTGCCAATACTTGTTATTGTCCAGCTTTCAGTATGCCTATCTGATGGGTGTAAAACGTAAGTTCATTGTTATTTGCATTTGTATTTTGAAGACCACTAATGAGGTTGAACATATTTTCATATACTTATTAGTCATTTTTATTCCTTCTCTAAAGTGTCCCTTAAGTCCTTTATCAATTTGATAACATTATTTGTCTTTTCTTGTTAATCCTTGTAAAGTTTCATAATATATTCAGAAAAAAAACTACTTTATTAATTCTCTCCTTGCAACAGGTAGTTTGTATTTCCATATCCTTATCATGTTTTTGCTGAACACACATTTTATTGTTAATGAAGTTAAATTTGTCAATGTTTTACAGTTGCATTTTTGTGTTTTTATTTTTAAGAACCTTACTTAGCCTTATAAGATATTCTTCTGTATTTTCTCCTATAAACATTAATGTTTGCCTTTAGAATTGAATTTTTGTAAGATGTGGTTTGAGAGTTCAACTGTCTCCTTATGGATAACAAATTGTTCCACAATTTTTTTTTAAATACTCTATTCTTTCCCCCATGAAGTGTTACTTCATGTTTGTCAAAATCAAATTTCCTTATATGCAGTCTTATGCCTGGGTTTTTATTATATTTGATTGATCCATTTCTCATGTTCCACTATAATAGTGTTAAGACTTAGAGTTTGATTATAAATCTTTATTTCAGATAGTATAGTTGTCCCATCTTATTCACCTTCAGAAATACCTTGGCTATATTCAGATCTTTTGTTCTTACATATAAATCTCATAATCAACTTATCCAGTTCCGCAAAACATGCTATTGGGATATTTATTAGAATTACATCGGTTTAGGTCAATTTGAGAAGCATTAATGTCTTTGTGATATCTGACTTCTAATTCATGAACATGGTGTAATTCTCCATTTACTTATGTCTTTTTAAATGTCTTTGAATGAAGTTTTTACTTTTTTTCTGCATTATGGACTTTACATCTTTTTAGATTTATAATTTAAGTATATTATCTCCAGGTAATATCCAAGTAAGTGGCACATTTTTTAATTATATTTCTGTTTGTTGGAGATGTAAAGAAATTTATTTGGAATTTGTTCATTAATTTTTTTAATCCAGCAACTGTTAAGTGTTTTTTATAAATTCTAATAATATGCTGTACATTCTTTTGGGTTTTCTATGTAGATAATTTTATCAACTGCATATAATGATAGAATTTTTTATTTTTTCCCCATTATTTGTATCTTTTTTCCCCTGCCTTGCTTCTAGAGCTTGAGCTACCATACAATGTTGAACAGAAAATTTTGCAGTATCTTTGTATTTTTCCCTAATCTTAAAATAGTGTTTTAAGTATCTCATTATTATAAATAGTTCTCATTATAGATATTTGTGTAGATAAACTTACCTGGTTAAAAAGTTCTCATGTACTTTTAGTTGCTACATTTTTTTCTAATCTATGGAAGTTGAATTTTATTAAACATAGTTTCTTCATAAAATGGTAATTTTTTCTCCTTAATATTTGATGTGCTTATAGCAATTGGATTTTAAAGTTATTAAATCAATTTTGCATCTTTGGTTGACCTTTTTTTTTCAATTTTTCATTTAAATTCTAGTTGGTTAACATATATGGTAAAATTGGTTTCAGGTGTAGAATTTAGTGATTCATCACTTAATATAATACCCAGTGCTCATCACAATTGAGTTCCTTAATACCCATCATCCTTTTAGCCCATCTTCTGCCCATCTCCCTCCATCAATCCTCAGTTTATTCTCTATAGTTGAGTCTCTTATGGTTTGCTTCCCTCTCTTATTTTTTTCCTTCCCATATGTTCATTTGTTTTGTTTCTTAAATTCCCCATATGAGTGAAATCATATGGTATTTGCCTTTCACTGACTGACTTACTTCACATAGCATAATACACTCTAGCTCCATCCATGTTGTGTCCATGTCATTGCAAATGGCAAGATTTTGTTCTTTTTGATGGCTGAGTAATATTCCAGTGCGTGCATTCATGTGTGTGTGTGTGTGTGTGTGTGTGTGTGTATCACACTTTCTTTATCCATTCATCAGTCAATGGACATTTGGGGTCTTTCCATAGTTTGACTATAGTTGATAATGCTGTTATAAATATTGGAGGGCCTATACCCCTTCAAATCTGTATATTTGTAACCTGTAGAAAAATATTTAGTAATATAATTGCTGACTCATAAGGTAGTTCTATTTTTTTTTAAATATTTTATTTATTTATTTGACAGAGAGAAAGAGAGATCACAAGTAGGCAGAGAGGCAGGCAGAGAGAGAGGGGGAAGCAGGCTCCCTGCTGAGCAGAGAGCCCCAAGCGGGGCTTGATCCCAGGACCCTGAGATCATGACCTGAGCCGAAGACAGAGGGTTAAGCCACTGAGCCACCCAGGCGCCCCAAGGTAGTTCTATTTTTAACCTTTTAAGGAACCTCTCTACTATGTTCCAGAGTGCCTCCTCCAATTTGCATTCTCACCAACAGTGTAAGAGAGCTCCCCTTTCTCCACATCCTCACCAACACCCAATGTTTCCTATGTTATTAATTTTAGCCATTCTGACAGGTGCAAGGTGATATCTCATTGTAGGTTTGATTTGTATTTCCCTGATGATGAATGCTGTTGAACATCTGGATGTCTTCTTTGGAAAAAATGTCTATTCATGTCTTCTGCCCTTTTCTTAACTGGATTATTTGGTTTATGGGTGTTGAGTTTGATAAGTTTCTTGTAGATTTTGGATACTAACCCTTTATCAGATATGTCATTTGCAATATCTTCTCCTATTCCATCAGCTGAATTTTAGTTTTATTGATTGTTTCCTGCATAGCACAGAAGCTTTTAATCTCTTGATAAAGTCCCAATAGTTCATTTTTGGTTTTGTTTCCCTTGCTTCTGGTGATGTGTCTAGTAAGAAGTTGTTACAGCTGAGGTCAAAGAAACTGCCACCTATGTTCTTCTCTAGAATTTTGATGGATTCCTTTCATCCATTTTGAATGTACTTTTGTGTATGATGTAAAAAGTGGCCCAGTTTTCCCAACATTATTTGTTGAAGAGACTGTCTTTTTCCCCACTGGATATTCTTTACTGCTTTGTTGAACATTAGTTGACTATAGAGGTGTGGTAGACCTAACTTTTTAACATTGTATTATCTTTTCTTGTGCTCTCATGGATTCTGTTACTACTATTTAGTTTAGGAATTTTTCTTCTTAAAGATTTTATTTATTTGAGAGAGGGAGATAGTGAGAGAGAGCAAGAGCAGGGAATGGACAGAGGCAGAGTTCGGAGAAGCAGACTCCCTGCTGATCAGGGAGCCCAATGTGGAGCTCGATCCCAGGACCTGGAGATCATGACCTGAGCCAAAGGCAGTCGCTTAACCAACTGAGCTATTCAGGCACTCCTAGTTTAGGATTTTTGCATCAGTGTTCAAGGGTGAAACTGGACTATAAGTTTCCTTTCTCTTCCTTCTTCATCAGCCTTTGGAATAAGGTTATATCAGCTTTAAATAAATAGACCTGTAGTTGAGGTCCTTCTTTTCTATTAATTGGGGTTAGTTGCATGGGATTGGGATCAACTATTCCTTGGATAATTATTAGAACTTTAGAACTTTCCTAGATAACCTGAGGTTTTTTTGTCTTTTCTTTTTTTTTTTTTTTTTGAGGGAAAATTTTTCACTACATATTTATTTGTTGGTTATAGAACTAAGCAAATATCGTCTTTCTTTAGTTGGTTTGACTAAGTAAGCTTTTTCTAGGAATTTGTCCATTTCAAATTTGTTTACATAAAGTTGTTCCTATAGTTATATATATATATATATGTGTGTGTGTGTGTGTGTGTGTGTGTGTATTTAAGATTGTATTTATTTATTTGACAGAGAGAGATCACAAGTAGGCAGAGAGAGAGGGGGAAGCAGGCTCCCCACTGAGCAGAGAACCCGATGCAGGGCTCGGTCCCAGGACCCTGAGATCATGACCTGAGCTGAAGGCAGAGGCCTTAACCCACTGATCCACCCAGGTGCCCCTTAAATAATATATTTTTAACATCTGTAGGATTTATGATTATGTTATTTTTCCCATTTTTATTTTATTTGTCCTCTTCTCTGTTTAGATGTATCCCAAGAGAAATGTGTCAATTTTATTAATTTCCCAACAACCAAAATTTAGTTTTGTATTTTGTATTTTGTATCTTTTATTTCACTACACTCTGTTCTCTCTATATTACTGATTTCAGTATCAAATTTCTTTGTGTTTATTCCTTTTTATTTTTCTAATGTTTTAGTTAGATTATTTGTTTATTGATATTTGGCTTTCCTTTGTTTTTCAAAATTAAACATTCAATTCTGCAAATTAAACTTTAATTATCTATGCTTTACAGTTTGATATGTAGTACTTTTATTACAATTAAATTATAAATATATTCTATTTTCCTTTAAGATTTCTTTTGTGACCCCATCCATTGTTAAAAAGTATATATTTTGTTTTTAATTTCTAATCATAAGGGATTGTTCCTACTTTTCTTACTATTTGTTTCCTAATAAATTGGATTATGTTCAAAGAATGTGATCTGGATAATATTAATTCTTTGAAGTTTGTTGATACTTATGGTGTAGCATATGTTTATTTTAAATGCTCATTATGTGCTTGAGAAAAATACATATTCTCAAATTCTGGGTATAATTACAATTTATACAAACATCATTTTTTGCTCTTAAATCTTCAGTATCCTTTCTGACTTTTGCTGCTCAGTATACCAATTACTCAGAGTGGAGTGCACGGAGTTATACTTGTAGTTGAGATTGCTATCATCTTTTTCTCTGTTAAGTTCATTGTGGTATCTTCAACATCAATATTATTTTCATCAAAGGCATTAGTGACTCAAGATTATTCTGAATTCCTCTCATTGCCTTGCATAATTTCACTGGTGGTAAGCATATGCTTCAAATATTCTCTTAATGAACAATTTGTGTTCCTTGTTGCCAGTGAAATTGTCTTCATTTCTGACAAAGAGAGAAGAAAATGAAAACATCAATACCCAGAAATTTGAGGGTTCTTTTGTTACATAGGAACTGAAATTAAATATAGTCCCTTGTTTGTGAATGAAATATTTGAAAGTGTATCCAGGAAGTTGAATTGATTTGTGAAAGCCTGTGCTTTTTTGTATTTGTCATTAGTACTAGAGAGCAAAAAGCAGCCCAAATTTCTAAGATGGCAAAGAAAGTTTGTGAAAACAGCAGTCTTTGCTCATCTATTGTAGCTAGTTGTGACACTGGAATGCTATTTTATGACTAGAACTTTGATCTCCTTCATTCTCTCATTTTGATTTAATGTAGCACAAACAATACAATGTTTCTGAAAGCACACAAGAGTAAAATTCTCCAGTTAAACGTGCAGTAAGTATTCTGTTCCTTGGGCTTGCATGGAACCCAAGGGTGAAAAGAATAATGGTCAGTGAAAAAAAAAAAAAAGAAAAGAAATTTTGTTGATTTACCTGTCCATATCTATGGTAAATCCCCTTAAAAGAGAAAAAGAAATTTTGTTCCCTTTAAATATTCTTCTAATAAAACTTACAGGGTAAGAAAGCTTCCATGTTTATTTCTCTGCTTCCTGTTTTATACAGTCTGGTTTGGGATGAGACATCCAGTGCAGAGAAAGGAAATTTTCCTAAACCCCATCTGAGAAAGTTTTTTTTACAAAATCTACAACCCCTCTTACAAAGTAACTAGAATTCTTGATAAAATTCCTGAACAATGATCTAATTAATAACTCCCTAAGAAAAGTGAAAGCTACCCACTCCCTTTGTATATACTATCTAATAGTCTCAAACCAGAACTTTAAAGATACAATGATATCATGCAGTCAGACTTGTGACTCGGATAATAATCTTTAACTGGACATTCCTTTCCATTATTTTACATTATTTTCTGTATTTGGCCATAAGACAAAAATATTTGACTTAGTTTTCTCTGGAGTCTCTTCCCTTGAGGTTAGCTGGATATGTCTTCTTCACATGTTTATAAGCAGTTTATCTAAGAGGTTAACAGAGTTTCTGAAGAGGGAGACATTACATGTCTATCTGGATAAATATAAGACCTTTGAGAAAATATAGTTAATGGGCTTTTTAAAAAATATTTGATTTATTTATTTGAGAGAGAGAGAGAGAGCACGCCCAAGCAGGAGGGAAGGGCAGAAGGAGAAGTAGACTCTGATAAGCAGGGAACTAGATGCTCAGTTGGATCCTAGAACCCTTGGGGCTCAATCTCATGACCTTGGGATCATGACCTGAGTCAAAGGCAGACACTTAATGGATTGAGTCACCCAGGCGCCCCAACAGACTGGACTTTAAAGATGAATAAGATTTTGATATGCAGAATTGAGAATGTTAATTCCAAAAAGGATAAAATTCCAAAACTGCAAAAAAATGTAAGTTTTTATTTTATAATTTTTGTATCTTTTTTTCCCCCTCACCCCACTCCCCTCAATTTAAAGTAAATTAGAACACTTTAACGAAGTATATGAAATTCCTGTCTAAATTAATGGGAGAAAATACTAATTTTAAATTATTCAAATAATCCTGATACGCTAAATAAATATTTAGTTATTTTAAAGCATAAATTTTTCTGTTTAAATGCACATGTTAATACACTAATTTGCTGAGAGATTATAATTACTGATTCAATCAAGGCATTAATTACAAAGAAAAGTACCTCAATAATCCTGTATTAAATGTTTACTTATTATATTAAAGCTCCAAGTCTCATGTTTTCAGTAACTTATTGAAATATTAGATGCATTTAAACATTATATTTATTAGAAACAGTCATTTCAAGATTAAATTACAGAAACAGAAAAGATGCATTTTAAATATACACACAAACCCATAAGCCAAAGGATTAATGGGCACTGTCTTTTACAATACGCATCATATGAAAAAGACTCTAAATCAGATCTCTAAACACAGTTGGTGTGTCCCCTTTCCAATAAATACAAACCCTGGTAATATAGTGAAACATAGGGTAAGGGTGATATACGAGGTACAAAAATATACAAGCAGCTCACTATTCCAAAGTGTTTTTCCTCTTTCCTCAGTGAAAAACTTAAAACCTTAAAACCAATACAGCTGAGACAGGTACTAAGTTACACAATCCTCATTTTTTTCTTTTCTTACAAAACCGTTCCTATGTTGGTGAGCTGTTTTTGCTGTAATTGGACAAGTTAAATAGGAGAGGGATTCTAGTTACCAACTACAGGAGCTGGCTCCAGCCCATTAAACTGTGAACTACGAAACTGTTTTGCTAAAGCTGGCTTTTTGTTCAGGGGCCATTATTTTGGAAGCATTTTCTTGGCATCGAGTGCATATCTGAACATGAACAAGTCCAAATACGCTAACAGATGTCTCTGAAGCAAGAGCAGTATAAAACCAGATTTTCACTTCAGTTAGGAATATATTTCCATCCTATTTTAAATAAACTTTTAATTTTACAGTAGTTTTAGATTTACAGAAAATTGCTAAAATAGTACAGAGAGGGTCCATATGCCGCACATCCAGTTGCCCCTGTTACAAACATCTTATGTTAATTACTATATATGTTACAACTGATGAACCAATATTGATAATGTTGAGGGTAGAGTATGTAAATAAATTCATTGAAATCCTTCTGGCGAAGAGACTTGTCTCTTTACCTTCAGTTATTTATTTAAGCACTTTTTATTTATCATTTATATCATTGTTTATTTGCTTATATCAGTATGGACTCATGGATATTTACTTTA
The DNA here is from genome assembly GCF_002288905.1 of Enhydra lutris kenyoni. Taxonomy (NCBI): domain Eukaryota; kingdom Metazoa; phylum Chordata; class Mammalia; order Carnivora; family Mustelidae; genus Enhydra; species Enhydra lutris. Next base: position 27,353,471 of record NW_019154089.1, read on the forward strand.
TACTTTGGATTATAATCAAATACTAATTTATTTATTTTTTGTTGGAACTGATGAAAGATATTTGGAAGGCAGGCAGGCAGGGGCAAGGTGCCCCCCACCCTAAGAGGAAACCACCTTTAAAAGGATTTTACCCCACCTTGGAAGGAGCTCTCCACCCTTTTCCATGTGACAAAAAAACTGACTGGATGAGGTGCAGGGAGGGTTGATCAGATTAAAACAGCCTGCCAACAAGCCCATGAAAACCCCTAGACTTAAAAATCCCAGCCGCAACCCTGTTGGGTCCCCTCCCTCTTCAGGAGCTTTGTAAGATCACTTTGCAATCAATCAATAAACCTTGCTTTGCTGCCCACCACTCTGTCTGGTCCACCTGTTCATTCTTCAAAGCAGCTTGACAAAAAACCATGGGCACCGACGGAGAAGAAATCCTGTAACAAAACTATTCTGGCTTTGGCTATTAAGGGTCCTTTCAGCTGGTCCCTGTGTCCCTTTGACATAATCATTGTGGATTTTTTTGTTGTTGTTTTTTTGTTTTGTTTTTTGCACTACTTTCTGGCACAAAATGCTCTAGGCCCATCTTGTACCTCTCCTACCACAATTCTAAAATCAGCCATTTCTCCATGGAGCTCCATTTCTTTTTAGCATTAGTTATTCTGGTTTCCATGGGGGTTGCTTGCATGTAGGACCTCTCAGCTGACTGAATAAGGAAATATAAGTGTGCATAATATATATATATTATATTATATATGCATTCACATATCTATAAATATTTCTATATGACACCATTAGTACCTATATTAAATCTATGAGTTCATACTTATGTTTCCAACTATAATCCATTACCACACAGGTTATTTTAGCCTTTCTACCTTGCTCATCTCTAACTTCTTACTCCAATAGTGAGAAACCTGGCTCCCACCACCCACCATTTAGTTGTTCTGTTCAGTTTCAGTATACATGTAAAGTGTTGTCAGAACTGTTAACTATGTTCCCTTGGGAAAAAACCTGATCATCTAGAATACAGTGCCTATGCACTGTTTCTTTTGCCTTTGGTCCTAACAGATTATACTCATGTCCAAAGTTAGTTAGGCCAGGACCTTTTGCCCCTTCCCCGTAAGTAAGATTATTTCATATATTTGTAATAGTTAAAGTATTTTGTCTTACTCTGTATTCCATTCTGAGATCCCCCAATCTTTGTGTATAATTTATACATATTAAGGTTCACTTTTTGTGCTCTAAAGTTTTGGGTACTTAACCAGATTCATAGTGTCATGCATCCACTATTACAATATCATAAAGAATATGCCCTAAAAATATCTCTTGCCTTAGTTTCCTTGTGTATAAAATAAATGGGAATTCTAACCTTCTCTGTTTCCCACACTTGCCTGCCCTTGTCCCATTTTTTGTTTGTTTCAGCTATGATTTGTGAGGTAGTTTTTTATTAGAGAGAAAAAAAAAAAAAAAAAACCTCTGTAATCTTCACTTTGATTTTCACAACACAAACTTTCCAAGTAAATCATTCCAATATTCTTTCAATAGGAGAAAGGAATTCTGACTCTAAAGTTACACAGACTTTGACCAAATAAGATTTTAAAACTAAGCTACTTCCCTTCCTTTCTGCCCAAATTCTTTTTTTTTTATTTTTTTTAATTTATTTTCAGCGTAACAGTATTCATTGTTTTTGCACCACACCCAGTGCTGCATGCAATCTGTGCCCTCTCCAATACCCACCACCTGGTTCCCCAACCTCCCACCCCTCGCCCCTTCAAACACCTCAGATTGTTTTTCAGAGTCCATAGTCTCTCATGGTTCACCTCCCCTTCCAATTTCCCTCAACTCCCCTCTCCTCTCTAACTCCCCTTGTCCTCCATGCTATTTGTTATGCTCCACAAATCAGTGAAACCATATGATAATTGACTCTCTCTGCTTGACTTATTTCACTCAGCATAATCTCTTCCAGTCCCGTCCATGTTGCTACAAAAGTTGGGTATTCATCCTTTCTGATGGAGGCATAATACTCCATAGTGTATATGGACCACATCTTCCCTATCCATTTGTCCATTGAAGGGCATCTCGGTTCTTTCCACAGTTTGGTGACTGTAGCCATTGCTGCTATAAACATTGGGGTACCGATGGCCCTTCTTTTCACTGCATCTGTATCTTTAGGGTAAATACCCAGTAGTGCAATTGCAGGGTCATAGCGAACCTTTCTGCCCAAATCTGTAGTAGTCATATTTAGTAAATAGTATGACTGTGAAGTACGTGTATCACAGAATTATCTCTTCAACCAAAGCAAATACTTTTTGAGGAGAGGCTACTATAAAGCAGTGGAAACAGAAATAGTCCATGGTCAGTGTCTTTAAACTGCTCATCTTCTGGGAAACCAATAAGGTAGCCATGTCAAATGTGACAGTAAAGACAAAGAGTGCTCTGGGAGAAATGGAACTCTGCATCCCTGGAAAGTTTTTCACATTTCTGGAAAGAGGAGCTGCACTGATATTGGCCTCAAAGTATATAGAGGAATTTTGATAGATGGGGATATATCATATGGGAGGATAGTCCAAAGAGCAGCATAAGCCAAGGCATGGATGTGAGGAATTATAGGACATACTTACATAATGTAAGGTAGTGATCTCTAATGGCTGGACACCAATAACTGTGAGAGTAAATTGGAAGGGAAGGTAGGAAAGGCAGCTTAGGGTGAATTAAGATTTCATTCTGAATATGATCCAGAGGCATGATTTTGTTGTTGCTGCAGTTTTAGCAAAGAAGTAACAAATTCCAGGCTGTGTTTCAGAAAACCAAAGTATGGCAGCAGTGTATATGGAGGATAACTTTGATTGGGGACTGACCAGAAATAGGGACATTACTTAGGATGTTTTTACTGAAGTCATGAGATTGGATCTAGAGGTTTGAATAATGGGAATGGCACTAGAGGGCAGGGAAAGAGGAATGGATGGGAGGGTTAAGGGTGGGGTACCCAAACTGGCCTCCTCCTGCAGAGGACAAAGTATATTTGTCCACGGTATAATTCTATCCTGTCTCCTTTTACTCTCAACTAAAATAAAACAAAATCATTTTTGCTCTCCTGCTTATACATATTTACATCATATTTACCAAATATCCTCTTCATGAGAAATCAATTTTTTGTTGCTTACTTGTATTCTTTTCCAAATGAGAGAATACTTTTATAGACATTTGGATAAGAATTAAAATAAAATGAAGCATGTTCTGTGTACTTCAAGGTTTGATTCACCATGACAACCAATACTTTCTATTATACATCAGCAGATTTCTTTTAACCTCCATTTGCCATTATGCTTCTTGAAAAAAACTTGATAACACTGCCCCATACATTTTAATAGCTACATTTTAAACACAATTCAACTCCTGAGACAGTGCATGCCCCTTTCTTCCACTGGCAAGAACAAAGCTCAGATATAATAACAAAGGTGTGGCATTTATTGAATGCTTGGTATATGCTCTGAATTTTGTTGGAGTGTTATAGATTATTTTATTTAATCATCAAGAAAATTCTCACAATAAGCAGGTAACAAGTGTTAATGGCTAGTGATATTATAGTTGTCATTCTTTGTAGCCTTTTGACTGCAGACAATAGCTCATTTATTAAAGGTTTTCCTTTCCTGAACCTCTGTTTTTCTAAAAAGTGTTTCCCTTTTATTTTTTTTTTAAAGATTTTATTTATTTGACAGAGATCACAAGTAGGCAGAGAGGCAGGCAGAGAGAGAGAGGAGGAAGCAGGCTCCCCGCTAAACAGAGAGCCCGATGTGAGACTCGATCCCAGGACCCTGGGATCATGGACCTGAGCCGAAGGCAGAGGCTTTAACTCACTGAGCCACCCAGGCGCCCCAAGTGTTTTCCTTTTATCTTCATCTCTGCCTCTTCTCTTTTTCCAGCCTTAATGATGTAGAGAAGCCCGGCCAAGCTGTTTTCATCTTTTATGGACTAAATTATCTCCCCTGTCAAAGGACATATGTTTAAGTATTAACCTCCAGTGTGCCTATATTTAGAGACCAGGACTTTAAAGAGGTGGCAATTAAGGTTAACTGAGGTTGTATGATTGGGCCCTCATCCAATATGAGATGTCCCTATAAGAAAAGACATCAGGGGTGTGTGTGTGCATAGATGAAAGACCATGCGGAGCCATAGCAAAAAAGCGCCATCTGCAAGCCAGAGAGAGAGGCCTCAAAAGAACCAAAATTGCTGAAACCTTGATCTTGGACTTCTAGCCTCCAGAACTGTGAGAAAATAAGTTTCTGTTGTTTAAGCCACCCAGTCTTTGGTACTTTTTTATGGCAGCTCTGACAAATAAATATGCCATCTGACCATAAGATTTTTCAATTTTATTTTACTTCTAAAATCTTCAACTTCAAGGGCCCTGGCCATAAAGTAATTTTAAATGAATTTATGTCATTTTTTCTATTTTACTCAATTTCAAAATATTTTCTAATTTTCATGTGGCTTCTTTGACCAATAGGCTATTAAGTAGTATGCTACTTAATATCTGGACATTTGGGAATAATCTAATTATCTTTCTGTTGTTGACTTCTATAATTCTACTGTGGTAAGAGAACATACACTCTACAATTTCAATATTTTGAAATGTATTGTTTTTGGCTTAGACAAATGTCTATTTTAGTAAGTGGTCCATATGCACTAAAAAATAACTTGTATTCTGTACTTGCTGAGTGTTATGTTTTTGTAAACATTAATTCTGTATTCTGCTTTTCTTGTCTGCTTTTTTTAATCACATACTAAAAGAGGTATATCTTCTCACATATTTAATGCCAAGCATTCAAAGACCTTATTTTTACAATATGGCTCTTATAAGCAGATATACTTATTGGTTTGTTTTTTGTTGTTTGTTTGTCTTAGTAAGTTAACAACCTTTGCCGTTTACTTGGACTGCTAAGTCCAATCACATATAATGTAATTATCGGTATAATTTGATTTAAGCCTACTATCTTGGCATTCATTTTCTTTTATTCATTTTTTTCTGTTCCATGTTTCTTATTGTTTTATTCCTTCTGTTCTACATTCTTTTTTTATGAAGTGTTTTTATTATTCCATATTATTTTAACATTTCACATGATTTTATTTCTTCCATTAACTTCTTGGGTAAACTGTTTTGCCTTATTTTAGTGGTCACCCTGGAGATTACAATAGGTATCCTGAACTTAAATATTCTACTTTAAATTGTTGGTACTTCTCAAGTATTGTAGGAACCTTATCACAGTTTATTTTTTTAACCTTTTCAAAACTCTAAGCTATTATTTTTATGTATTTTATTTCTACTACAAATATCCTATTGAATATACAAAAGCAAAAGAGAGAGAAATTAAAGCATATCATTATAGAAAGTCATCAAAGCACACTGCCACTTTTCAACGACCACTTGCCACTTTCCAACAGCCGCACAGGAGAATGAGGCACAAACAAGTCAGCTTCAAGAGAATGGGAGCAGGGGTTGGTAGTTGAGAAGACCACTGCTCAGAACAACTCCTCAGTCTGGATTTATTAGATACAAATAACAGTCAACAAAGGAGTTGAAGGAGATTATAGATAAATAAGATATGTCTGATCAAGTAATATAGGATTTGTGGTTGAGTAAACACATTCAAAGGAATCACCTAATTAACTACAGGTGATCTCTGGAGAAGGGGAGATAACAGAAAAAAGAAGCAGGTGGTATTCCACCCTGAGCTGGCCGGGCCTTCTCAGCTGCTGGGCTTCAATGATGTATAACATCCTCTCCTCCAGAGGCCTGTTGCTGGTACGTGTTCAAGCATGTTTGGTCAGTACATTGTTCTGAGGGACAGTTACAGCACACAAGAAGACAATAGAGAGAGAATAAATAAAAGAACTACAAAATGGCAGAAACAATTAACAAAATGTCAATAAGGACTTACCTATTAGCAATTCCTTTAAATGTAAATGAATTAAATTCTCCAATCAAAAAACATACAATGCTTAAATGTATGAAAAGCAAGACTCCACTACATGTTGCCTATACAAGACTCACTTCAGATTTAACAACACATATAGGATGAGGGAAGGGATGAAAAATCATCAAGAAGATAAAAAGATTGTAAGTATGTATGAACCCAATATTAGAGTACCTAAATATAGAAAACCAATATTAACAAATCTAAAGGGAGAAATAGACAAAATACAGTAATATTAGAGAATTTTAATATATCAATTTCAACAATGGATAAATTATGTAGACAAAATTAATAAGGAATTATTGGATTTGAACTAAATTTTAGACCAAAAGAACCTAATAGACACACAGAAGAGTCCATCTAAGTGGCAGAATACACATTCTTTCTAAGTGCATGTGGAACATTCTAAGGAATAGATCATTTGTTAGGTAACAAAACAAGTATTAACAAATTAAAGAAGATTAAAATTGTATCAAGTATCTTTTCCAACCACAATAATATAAAACTAGAAATCAGTATTAGAAGGTTTTTCTTCTAAGTCACAAATAGTTGGAAATTAAACATCACACTGCTAAATAGTAAAAAAAGAAATAGAAAATTTAAAATATCTTGAGACAAATGAAAATGAAAACACAGTATAAGAGATGCAATAAGACTTTGTTTTCCTGAACCTCTTATGAGATGCAACAAAGCATTTCTAAGAGGAAAGTTTATAGTGGTAACTACTTATTTGAAGAAAAAGAAATATCTCAAGTAAACAACCTATCTCAAATGAAGACCTTAAAGAACTAGAAAAAGAACAAACTAACCTCAAAGTTAGCAGAAGGAAGGAAATAACAAAGTTAAGAATTTAAATAAAGAAAACAGATATCAGTAAAACAATATAGAAGATCAAACTAAGCTGGATTTTTAAAATACAAACAAAATTGACAACTCTTTAGGTAGACTAACCAAGAAAAATACAAGGGAAAATTCAAATAAAATCAGAAATGGAAGAGGAGACATTACCACTAATACTGTAGGCATACTAAAAATCATGAGGTTGCTATGAACAATTATAGACCAACAAATTGGATAATCTAGATAAAATGGATAAATATCTGGAAACAAATAACCTACCAAGTCTGAATCACAAAGAAAAAGAAGATATAAACAGACCAATAACAAGTAGTATGATTGAATCAGTAATTTTTTAAAAGATTTTTTATTTATTTATTTGACAGAGATTGCAAGTATACAGAGAGGCAGGCAGAGAGAGACAGAGGGAAGCAGGCTCCCTGCTGAGCAGAGAGCCTGATGCGGGGCTCGATCCCAGGACCCTGAGATCATGACCTGAGCCAAAGGCAGAGGCTTAAACCCACTAAACCACCCAGGCACCCCGAATCAGTAATTTTTTTTTTTAAAGGAAGAAAGAAAAAAAGTGCTAGAAAGGAAAATCCCAGGACCAGATGATTTCACTGGTGAATTCTAACAAACATTTAAAATAGAATTAACACCAATCCTTTTCAAATTCTTCCAAAAAATGAAAGAGAAAGGTATTTTACAAACTTATTTTAGGAGACCACATTACCTTAAGTGAGGCAAGGACACTATAGAAAGAAAAAAAGGAAATTGCACCTCATATTTCTGATGATCCTGGATGCAAAAATCCTTAACAAAATAATAGCAAACTGAATTCAACAGCACATTAAAAGGATCTTAAACCATGATCAAGAGGGACTCGTCCCTGGGAAGGAAGCATGATTCAATATACACAAATCAATAAATATGATATGCCACATTAATAGAAAGATAAAAATCACATGATTATCTCTATAGATTCAAAAAAATATCTGACAAAATTCAACATGATTTAAAACTCTTTGAAAAATTGGATATAGAAGACAGTTACCTCAACATAATATAGACAATATATGATAAGCCTACAGATAACATTATACTCAATGGTGAATGATTGAAAGCTTTTCCTGTAAGTTCAGGAAAAAGATAAGTGTGCCCACTCTTACCACTCATATTCAACATAGATCTGGAAGTCCTCACCAGAGCAAAAAGGCAAGAAAAAGAAATAAAAGGCATCCAGAGGAAAGGAAGAAATAAAATTGTAGATGATATAATTTTATATATAGAAATACCTAAAGACTCCTTCAAAAAACTGACAGAACTAATATACAAATTCAGCACAGTTGTGGGATACAAAATTAACATATAAAAATCAGTGGTGTTTCTATACACCAACAGTGAGTTATCAAAAAATGAATTAAGAAAACAATCCCATTTATAGTAATATCAAATAGAATAAAACATAAATAAATTTAACCAAAAAGGTGAAAGATCCATATACTGAAAATTGTAAAATATTATGAATGAAACTGAAGACATAAATGGAAATATATCCTATGTTTGTGGGTTAAAATATTTAATACTGTTAAAATGTGCATACTACCCAAAAGCAATCTACAGATTCACTGCAATTCCTATCAAAATTCCTATGGTATTTTTCACAGCAATAGAACAGACAATTCTGAAATCTGTATGGAACTGCAAACAACCTTGAGTAGGTAAAGCAATATTTAGCAAGAACAAAGCTGGAAGCATCACACTTCCTGATTTCAAAGCATATTTTGAAGCTATAGTAATCAAAACACAATGGTACTGAGGTACTTGGGTGGCTCAGCAAGGTAGGCTTCTAACTCTTGATTTTGTTTTTTGGGTTTTTTTTTTAAAGATTTTATTTATTCATTTGACAGAGAAAGACACAGTGAGAGAGGGGATACAAGTAGGGGGAGTTGGAGAGGAAGAAGCAGGCTTCCCGTTGAGCAGGGAGCCCGATGCTGGGCTTGATCCCTGGATCCTGGGATCATGACCTGAGCCGAAGGCAGACGCTTAACAACGGAACCACCCAGGTGCCCCTTAACTCTTGATTTTGTATCAGGTAATGATATCAGAGTCATGAGATTGAACCCATGATGGAACCTACACTGAGTGTGGAGGCTGCTTAAGATTCTCTCCCTCCCTCTCTCTCTGCTCCTCCCCTCCCACCGCTTGGGCTCTCTCTCTTTCTAAAACAAAACAAAACAAAACAAAACAATATGGTACTGGTATGAAAATATACACACTGACCAATGGAACAGAATGGAGCCTCCAAATAAGCCATGCATATATTGTCAACTAATCTTTTCCAAGGGCACTAATAATACACAATGGGGAAAGAATAATCTCTTAAATGGAATTGGGACAACTGAATATCCACATGCAAAAAAATCTGGACCCCCATCTTATACCACTCCCAGAAATTAACCCAAAGTGCTTTACAGAGAAACATAAAATCTGAAATCGGAAACCTCCTAGAAGAAAACATAGTGAAAAGGCTCCTTGACACTGATCTTGGTAACGATTTTCTGGATCTGACACCAAAAGTACAATCAACAAAAGTAAATATTAATTAAGTCTGACTGTATTAAACTAAAAAGCTCTGCACAGTAAAAAAAAAAAAAAAAAAAAAAAAAAAAAAACCATCAACAAAATAAAAAGGCGATCTATGGAGTGGGAAAAACTATTTTCAAATCATATATCTGAAGAAAGGTTAATGTTTAAAATATATAAAGTGTTCATAAAACTCTATACCAAAAAAATAAAATAAATATGAAATCCAATTTAAAAATAGGCAGAAAATAGAAATTTTTCCAAAGAAGGCATACAAATGGCTAACAGATACATGGAAAAAGATGCCCAATATTGCTAATCATCAGGAAAATACAAATCAAAACCACAGTGAAATAAATATAAGCTCATATTTGTGAGAACGGCTATCCTCAAAAAGAGATAACAAATGTTGAGGATGTGGAGAAAATGGAACCATGTTTATAGTTGGTGGAAATGTAAATTGGCACACCCAAAATGTAAATTGGTACACCCAGAAGTGTCCTCAAAGAATTAAAAATCAAAGTATCAGGGTGCCTGGGTGGCTCAGTTTGTTAAGCTTCCAACTCTTGCTTTTGGTTCAGATCATGACCTCAGGTTTGTGAGACTGAGTCCCACGTCAGGCGCCTTGCTCAGCAAGGAATCTGCTTGAGATTATCTCTCTCTCTTCCTTTACCCCTCCCCCCTCTTCCTAAAATAAATAAATAAATCTTTAAATATTTTTATTTATTTCACAGATAGAGAGACAGCAAGAGAGGGAACACAAGCAGGGAGAGTGGGAGTGGGAGAAGCAAGCTACCCACTGAGCAGGGAGCCTGATGTGGGGCCCAATCCCAGGACCCTGGGATCATGACCTGAGCCAAAGGCAAATGCTTAATGACTGAGCCAACTAGGTGCCCGATAAATAAATCTGTAAAAAAGAAATCAGGGCGCCTGGGTGGTTCAGTGGATTGGGCCGCTGCCTTCGGCTCAGGTCGTGATCTCAGGGTCCTGGGATCGAGTCCCGCATCGGGCTCTCTGCTCGGTGGGGAGCCTGCTTCCTCCTCTCTCTCTCTCTCTCTCTGCCTGCCTCTCCATCTACTTGTGATCTCTCTCTGTCAAATAAATAAATAAAATCTTTAAAAAAAAAAAAAAAGAAATCAAAGTATCATATAATCCAGCAATCCCACTTTTGGGTATATATCCTGGAAAAATGAAATCAGTATATTGAAGAGATATCTGCATTTCTATGTTCATCAAATCATTATTCATAATAGCCAAGATCTGAAAACACCCTAAGTGTCCATGGTTGTATGAATGGATAAAGAAAATATAAAATACATACACACACTGGAATATTATCCAGCCTTTTAAAAAAGGAGGAAATCCTTCTATTTGTAACAACTTGGATTAACCCAGAGGACATTATGCTTAGTGAAATAAGCCAGACACAGAAAGATGAACACTACATGATTTCTTCTATATGTGGAATCTACAAATGTCAAAGTAATAGTAACAGAGATTAGAATAGTGGTTACCAGTGAGTGGGGGCAGAAGGAGGGTTGGAAAGATGTTGGTCAAATGGTACAAACTTTTGGTTATTATATGAATAAAATGTAGAGATTCAAGTAAAGCATGGTGAGTATAGTTAATATTACTGTATTGAAATTTTCTAGAAAAGTAGATCTCAACTATTCTCACCACCAAAAAAAAAAAGGGGGGGGGAGAAAGAAAAAAACTAACTTTGTGAGGTGATGAGTATGTTAATTAGCCTGATTATGGTAGTCATTTCATAGCATAAAAGTATATCAAAACATGGCTTTGCACCCTTTAAATATATAAAATTTTTATTTGTTCATGGGCACCTGGGTGGCTTAGTTGGTTAAGCATCCAACTCTTGATTTCAGCTCAGTTCTTGATCTCAGGATTGTGGGATTGAGCCCGTGTTGGGCTCGGTGCACAGGGGAGAGTCTGCTTGAGATGATCTCCCTCTCTGTCTCCCCCTCCCCCTGCTCATGCACTAACACTCTCTCTTTCAAATAAATAAATGAAATCTCAAAAAAAGAAATTTTTATTTGTTCACTATTCCTCAATAAAGCTGGAGGGGGGGGGTGCGTGGGTACAGAACTATGCTGGTGTCAATACCAAGGATGGAATTAGAGAAGTGTTCTAGATTTCACATTGCCACAGCAGCTACCATAACCTTCTGAAACTCCATGGGTTTCTCTTTCTCCTAGGTGTGTCCTGTTGGCAATAGCAAGCCAGACTGACACTCTACTCTCAGATTTGGCAAATGTCTCCAGAAAAAGCCCACCTAGAAGGGTCTGTTTCCTCTCAGGAATATTAATTATCTATCCATGCTACCATACTTTTTCCAATGTATTTTTTTCCAATATTTCTAAATTTTGATTCTGTTATATGTGGTTGCTAGGTAGAAGCAAGAGCTTCTTAGTACTTACTTTATCCTGCTTAGAAATAGAATTTTGATGATGAATTTGAGATGGGAAATTTCTCGACAACCTTCCTCTCATTCCTTCACCAGCTCTCCATCTTGAAAATCACAGTGAGTCCTTAACTTAATACCAGACACTGTACTAGCTTCAAGTGATACAAATATGTGTAATACATATATGGTCCTTGCCATTATAGAGCTTAAAATTGAGTGGGAGAATTACATTGAAAAATTACATTACATTAAAAAAAATCAGCATACAATTTAAAAGGTAAGTGCTACAAAGGAAAAGAATGAGGTAAAAAGTGCATAAGGTTAAAAAAAAAAGGCAGTTGATTTTTTTTTTAATAAAGATTATTTATTTATTTATTTTGACAGACAGAGGCCACAAATAGGCAGAGAGGCAGGGCGGGGAAGCAGGCTCCCTGCTGAGCAGAGAGCCTGACCCTGGCTGGATCCCAGGACTCTGGGATCCTTACCTGACCGAAGGCAGAGGCTTTAACCCACTGAGCCACCCAGGCGCCCCTTAAAGGCAATTGATTCAGATTGCAGGGTCATGTCAATCCTCCCTAAGGCAACAATTAAATTGAGACCTCAAAAATAAGAAATTATTCCAGAAAAGAATGGAAACAAGATCATTTCAAAGGGAAGAAACATTGTATGTAATATTGTGAAGTGGGAAAGTATGACATTATGATTTGTAGTGAGATACATATATATATATATATATATATCTTATATATGCATATGCATATGCACATGAATATATATGCATTTATTTTATCTTCCTGTTTCTGGCACAGAGCTACCAAAACCCTTGGATTTCCTATGGTAGGAGTGGTCAAAGTGTTTTTTTGTTGTGTTAATGAAGTGATTTATAGAAGGCACCTAAGGATGGGTGCTGGATAACCAACAAATGATTAGAGGTTGCAACTTTCAACCCTACCCCTTGACCTCCAGGGAGGGGAGACAACTGGCAATTGAGTTCAGGCATGTATGCCTAACAAGTTAATCAATCATGCCTGTGTAATGAAGCCTCAATAAAGACTCAAAAGGAGAGGCTGGGAGAAATTCCAGGTTGGTGAACCATGACGTCTGGGGAGAGTGGTGCATTCAGAGAGGCATAGATGGTCCATGACCTTTCTCATACTTTGCCTTATGCATCTCTTCCACCTGGCTATCTTTGAGTATATACTTTCATAACAAACCAGTAATCAAGTAAGTGTAATGTTTCCCAGAGTATTGTGGAACCTTTAATCTAAGGCTGGTTGGTCAGAAGGACAGGTGATAAACTGGGCCCGTGCTGGGCATCGGAAGGAGGTTGGGGAAGGTCTGTTGGGAATGAGTCCTTAGATTGTGGGGAACTGATGCTACCTCCAGGTAAATAGTGTCAGCCCTGAGTTAAATTGTAGGACACCTAGCTGGAGTCAGGAAGCACTATGTGGTATGGGGGTGGGGGACCCACCTATGTATTTGGTGACCAGAAGTGTTTTGTGTGAGCAGTAAAGGAAATGCAAGAGATGGAAGACGGACTTTTTCTCATACAGAAAGATGTTTTCATCAAGTATTTGAAAACATGCAAGCCTAAGTGAGGAGTGTGTCATGAAAGGAGACTAGTGTAGGAGGCCAGGTGACACAGTGAAGTGTCAGTTTGCTTTTTGGAGACTGAGTTGGAAGAGAAAAACTGAACACAGGGGGATGGATTAGGAGGCTATTGAAAATGACCATGTGAAAAATGACAAGGACTTGGATTAAGGTGGTAGCTGTGGAGGTAGATAACTGGTTGGATTTGAGATCTGTTTTAAAGGTAGAATTGGTAGGACTTAGTGGTAGAACAAACAGGGATCTGAGAGAAAAGGAAGTATCAGAAGTTTGGGGTTAAAAAATACAAAGCTTATATTTTGTTTATACAGATTTCACACAAAATGTATTATATTATTTTGATTCTTACAATAACACAATGGGATCGACATTCTTATCCCCTTTACAGATAAAAAGACTCAAAGGAATCAAGTGGATGGTCCATTGTAGACCCAATAATTAACCCACAGCTGAGACCAAAACCAAATTCTGCAATACTGGTCCAGGGCTTTTTTTCTCTTGATAGCTTTATTCCCTCAATATGAATTTGAGAATTACAAGAGAGGACTTTGGTGGAAATTATCAGAAAGATGGTGTCTCTGCCATGTCCTCAGTCACTACAAAAATCTGAGCCAAACCCATCACCAAGAAATTAAACCAATAATCTTGGACCAATAATAATAGCATTACAAGAAACAAGAAAGGTCTCAGGTACACAACCTAACCCTACACCTAAAAGAGCTGGAGAAAGAACAAGAAAGAAAGCCTAAACCCAGCAGGAGAAGAGAAATCATAAAGATCAGAGCAGAAATCAATGAAATAGAAACCAAAAAAACAATAGAACAAATCAATGAAACTAGGAGCTGGTTCTTTGAAAGAATTAATAAGATCAATAAACCCCTGGCCATACTTATCAAAAAGAAAAGAGAAAGGACCAAATAAATAAAATCATGAATGAAAGAGGAGAGATCACAACTAACACCAAAGAAATACAGACAATTATAAGAACATACTATGAGCAACTCTACGCCAACAAATTTGACAATCTGGAAGAAATGGATGCATTCCTAGAGACATATAAACTACCACAACTGAACCAGGAAGAAATAGAAAGCCTGAACAGACCCATAACCAGTAAGGAGATTGAAACAGTCATCAAAAATCTCCAAACAAACAAAAGCCCAGGGCCAGATGGCTTCCCGGGGGAATTCTACCAAACATTTAAAGAAGAACTAATTCCTATTCTCCTGAAACTGTTCCAAAAAATAGAAATGGAAGGAAAACTTCCAAACTCATTTTATGAGGCCAGCATCACCTTGATCCCAAAACCAGACAAGGATCCCATCAAAAAAGAGAACTACAGACCAATATCCTTGATGAACACAGATGCAAAAATTCTCGCCAAAATACTAGCCAATAGGATTCAACAGTACATTAAAAGGATTATTCACCACGACCAAGTGGGATTTATTCCAGGGTTGCAAGGTTGGTTCAACATCCGCAACTCAATCAATGTGATACAACACATTAATAAAAGAAAGAACAAGAACCATATGATACTCTCCATAGATGCTGAAAAAGCATTTGACAAAGTACAGCATCCCTTCCTGATCAAAACTCTTCAAAGTGTAGGGATAGAGGGCACATACCTCAATATTATCAAAGCCATCTATGAAAAACCCACCGCAAATATCATTCTCAATGGAGAAAAACTGAAAGCTTTTCCGCTAAGGTGAGGAACACGGCAGGGATGTCCGTTATCACCACTGCTATTCAACATAGTACTAGAAGTCCTAGCCTCAGCAATCAGACAACAAAAGGAAATTAAAGGCATCCAAATTGGCAAAGAAGAAAGCAAACTGTCACTCTTCGCAGATGATATGATACTATATGTGGAAAACCCAAAGACTCCACTCCAAAACTGCTAGAACTTGTACAGGAATTCAGTAAAGTGTCAGGATATAAAATCAATGCACAGAAATCAGTTGCATTTCTCTACACCAACAAGACAGAAGAAAGAGAAATTAAGGAGTCAATCCCATTTACAATTGCACCCAAAACTATAAGATACTTAGGAATAAACCTAACCAAAGAGACTAAGAATCTATACACAGAAAACTATAAAGTACTCATGAAAGAAATTGAGGAAGACACAAAGAAATGGAAAAATGTTCCATGCTCCTGGATTGGAAGAATAAATATTGTGAAAATGTCTATGCTACCTAAAGCAATCTACACATTTAATGCAATTCCTATCAAAGTACCATCCATTTTTTTCAAAGAAATGGAACAAATCATCCTAAAATTTATATGGAACCAGAAAAGACCTCGAATATCCAAAGCAATATTGAAAAAGAAAGCCAAAGTTGGTGGCATCACAATTCCGGACTTCAAGCTCTATTACAAAGCTGTCATCATCAAGACAGCATGGTACTGGCACAAAAACAGACACATAGATCAATGGAACAGAATAGAGAGCCCAGAAATAGACCCTCAACTCTATGGTCAATTAATCTTCGACAAAGCAGGAAAGAACGTCCAATGGAAAAAAGACAGCCTCTTCAATAAATGGTGTTGGGAAAATTGGACAGCCACATGCAGAAAAATGAAATTGGATCATTTCCTTACACCACACACGAAAATAGACTCAAAATGGATGAAGGACCTCAATGTGAGAAAGGAATCCATCAAAATCCTTGAGGAGAACACAGGCAGCAACCTCTTTGACCTCAGCCGCAGCAACATCTTCCTAGGAACATCGCCAAAGGCAAGGGAAGCAAGGGCAAAAATGAACTATTGGGATTTTATCAAGATCAAAAGCTTTTGCACAGCAAAGGAAACAGTTAACAAAACCAAAAGACAACTGACAGAATGGGAGAAGATATTTGCAAACGACATATTAGATAAAGGGCTAGTGTCCAAAATCTTTAAAGAACTTAGCAAACTCAACACCCAAAGAACAAATAATCCAATCAAGAAATGGGCAGAGGACATGAACAGACATTTCTGCAAAGAAGACATCCAGATGGCCAACAGACATAAAAAAGTGCTCCACATCACTCGGCATCAGGGAAATACAAATCAAAACCACAATGAGATACCACCTCACACCAGTCAGAATGGCTAAAATTAACAAGTCAGGAAATGACAGATGCTGGCGAGGATGCGGAGAAAGGGGAACCCTCCTACACTGTTGGTGGGAATGCAAGCTGGTGCAACCACTCCGGAAAACAGCATGGAGGTTCCTCAAAATGTTGAAAATAGAACTACCCTATGACCCAGCAATTGCACTACTGGGTATTTACCCTAAAGATACAAACGTAGTGATCCGAAGGGGCACGTGCACCCGAATGTTTATAGCAGCAATGTCTACAATAGCCAAACTATGGAAAGAACCTAGATGTCCATCAACAGGTGAATGGATAAAGGAGATGTGGTATATATACACAATGGAATACTATGCAGCCATCAAAAGAAATGAAATCTTGCCATTTGCGACAACGTGGATGGAACTAGAGGGTATCATGCTTAGCGAAATAAGTCAATTGGAGAAAGACAACTATCACATGATCTCCCTGATATGAGGGAGAGGAGATGCAACATGGGGGGTTAAGGGGGTAGGAGAAGAGTAAATGAAACAAGATGGGATTGGGAGGGAGACAAACCATAAGTGACTCTTAATCTCACAAAACAAACTGAGGGTTGATGGGGGGAGGGGGGTTGGGAGAGTGGGATTATGGACATTGGGGAGGGTATATGCTATGGTGAGTGCTGTGAAGTGTGTAAACCTGGCGATTCACAGACCTGTACCCCTGGGGATAAAAATATATGTCTATAAAAAATAAAATTAAAAATAAATAAATAAATAAATAAATATTTTAAAAAATAATAGCATTAGATGAAGTTTACTCAGACCTTCATGAACTCAAACCTTTAACATGTATTATCTCATTTAATTGTCATAATAATCCTTTGGAATGGGTACTAATATTAACCCATTTTAGAGTTGAGGAAAATGAAGCACAAGAAAGACTAAATAATTTGCCCGAGATGACAGAACTAGTAATGGCCAGGCCAAGATATGCCAGAGTCTACACTATGCTGCCCATTGTCCATTCCAGAAGAAAATTTTAATAGCAAGAAAAAAAAAACACAGCATAAAAATCTAATTGCATAGAAAACAACCATATGATTGCATGAAAACTGAATTCAGACCCAAAAGATCAGCCAGCTTTGTCTCTGACTCTCTAGCTTTCAGGCCATTCCTGGCCCCTCAAACCCTGAGTCTCCCCTGGTCTCACTCTCTACCTGTAAAATGAATGCCTTTCATTGCCATATTTCTAGGGCTCTTTCTGATTCCTATTCTTTTGGTTAGGTTTTTTGTGTTTTTTTGGTTTTGGGTTTTTTTTTAATTTGCATGTAGATAATCATATTGTTGGGAGTTGATATAGTTTGTATTACCACCAGTCAAACCCTTCACTGGCCATACCCACCCAACTTTCTCTTCAGGCTTAGAAACCTCGCACTACCCCCAAGTTTCTTAGACCTTTCTCAGCTGGCTTCCAGGGTGCTCAGTTGTTGATAGCTTGGCAATTAACTCATCCTGGAGCACATTCCTTGTGTTAAAGTGCTAAATTACAGAGTGTGTTTATCATATGTCAGGCTGACAGCCTCCTGCTGTCAGCTTTGATTTGCTAAGTACCTGCAAAAGATTTGGTGACTGGAACACCTGGTCTGCAGAGCCACTACTCTGAAAAGCTGCAGGCAGCATCTCAAGAGGATCCTGTGTGCCCTCATCATGCCCCTCACCACCCCCTCTGCTTTTCAGAAACAAGAAGAAAGGATAAGCCCATGAATGAACCAAGATAGACTCTAGTCTGGACTGATATTAAGCCTCTGCTCTAGCTGACGCTATGATAATAATGGACAATTATGGTATTCTTATTACTATGTACCTATGTACAAATACATCACCTGCATAAACTTATTTAATCTTTTCAACATCCCAGGAGCTTAACTAACACCCCTCCCCACCCCACACCCTGGCTGGTTATTCAGCAGGTGAGCAGTTGAGCAGAATTGGATTTACCCCCTCAAATCTCTGCTCAACCTGAGAATTTACCATCAGGTTTCACAGTCCCTTCCCAGGGCCCTGTTCTCCACACCCCAGGTATCACTCTGCTTTCTGAGAAGAAGTAATGAGTTAGCAAGCAAAACACTTTCTGCTGTGTTTTTTCTTTGCAGTTTCCTTCCACTGCTCAATTAAAACACAGTAGTTCTAACCCAAGCTGTGAAGAAGTCAGTGACTCCTTGATTAGGCAAAATAGGAAAAAGGATTTTGCTGAGTGGCTAATCAAAGCAGACTTTTCAGACTACCATCTTCTCCATCCATGCAGAATAATTCCAGTTTGATTCAGTCCCACTCTTTCTTTCTGAAATTTGCAAGCCAATGGTCAGCTGGCTTAGTTGGACATAGTATTTTATTAAAAAAACAAACACTAAAATCTAAGTGCCACTGCTAATGTTTATAATTTGTTGCACTCAGACATACATGAATGAGAATACTATTTTTTGTATATACAAACTGTCATCTTGAACAATTTACTTAAGCTTTTTCAGCATCAGTATCCTCATTGGTAAAATGGAAATAATACTAGTACTTACCTCAAAAGCTCATATGAAGATGAAAATGCAAAATTTATAGGGGAGAGGAAGCACGAGATTATGAAAATGTATGTGCATTTAAATCTGGTTTCTGAGACTTCAAGACCTTGGAAGAAGTCACCCTGTGTCTGTGGGTCCATGTTCTTTGCCTTTATTTTTTTTTAATTTTATTTATTTATTTGACATAGAGCTAGAAAGCACAAGTAGGCAGAGCAGCAGGTGGAGGAAGAGGAAGAAGCAGGCTCTCTGTTGAGCAGGGAGCTCGAAGCGGGACTCGATCCCAGGACCTTGGGATCATGACCTGAGCCAAAGGGAGCTGCTTAACTGACTGAGCCACCCAGGCATCCTGTTCTTTGCCTTTAAATGGGAATAATAACACTGCTGTAAGGGTTGTGTTAAGAACTAAATGACTAGGGCGCCTGCGTAGCTCACTAGGTTAAGTAGCCGACTTTTGATTTCAGTTCAGGTCATGATCTCAGGATCATGGAATCCAGCTCCACTCTCAACATGGAATCGGCTTGTCCCTCTCCCTCTGTTCCTCTCTCTCTCAAATAAGTAAATGAATAAAATCTTTAATTAAAAAACCTAAATGACATTATATATGTATGTATGTGTGTGTATATATATATATGTATATATACATATATATATATGTATATATACATATATATATATATCTCACCTCATGCAACATTTGGCACAGAATACTTGCTCAGTCAGTATAGTTTCCTATGTTGACAAGCATTCATATTTTAACTTCTTAATTTTTTTCACACACATATACACTAGATGACTTACCAAGTCAATAGAGAAGGGAATATTCATTAATTAGGTTGTTGAAGATGAAAGTCACTCAGTGGATCTGATATCTTTGCAGACCAATTAGTTTCTCTCAACTCTTGAAGTTAGGTGCTGTAACTCCAGCCACACAAAACATATGGGTCAGAAGTAGGACTGAGCAAAATGGTGCAGTGGAAAGGTATGAACCTGCAGTCACAAAAACAGCTCATGAGTGCTGAGGAGAGGATAACAGCACAACATGTTGATCCTATATGTACAGAGTATTGTGATTTTTCTCTTGATTCTACTTAGCTGGAATAAGGGTCACTTCAAAGCCAAGTCTATTCTGAGGAGATGGGACATTTGCTGGGGGCAAGTAGTGCCCTGCTGTGTCTACCCTTCTTAAACTGGGGCTCTTCTACCAGGACCTCAAGGTCCTATAGTTGACAAAATATTTCCCACTATTTTCAGTTATTTTATTCTCCTTTAAGTATAAAGTTATTTGACATAATTCTTCAATTGATAATAGGTAATTGTCATTCATTATTATGAATAATGACTAATAATAATATTTTGAGGTACTTACCTCAAAAGCTCATATGAAGATGAAAATGCAAAATTTACAGGTGAGAGGAAGCATGAGATTATGAAAATGTTTGTGCATTTAAATCTGGTTTAATAATAATAATTAATAATTTATTATTAATTTAATTAATAATAATTCATATTATCCGAAATATCAAAAATGTTTCCATGCTAGATTTATATAAAAATATAGTTGTAATGGCCCTTGGGAAAAGAGGAGTCAATTTTGCAGAACACATGCAGTCTTCGGTTGCACTAAGAAGTGTATCCTGAATAAATACACAAATGACTTTTTCCTCCAGGAGGTATCTGCACATATGAGGGAACTAGAAACAGGGAGATTTCTTATTCTTAAAAGTTAACTTCTGGACTGAGAGGAAGGTGGTAACCTCAGACCCCTGGCACAAGAGAGCCTAGTAGGTCGGAGGCCAATACCCAAGTGACAGATGCAAAAATATGCATGCAATTTGAACCACTAAAAACATTGCAGAACAAAGGGATCTGGTGAAAAAGAGACAACATGATGAGCTGATGAAAGTACTGGGTTTAAAGTCAGAGACTTTGATTAAGCTCCTAGTTATGTGACCTGGAATAAATTATCATCCTTTCTCAACATGACCTTATTTTTCTGTAAAAGGGGATAGTACTGTCCACCTTAGCAGGATTTTGTGAGGATTAAGTGAATAAGACACATAAAATCCCTAGACTGATTTTTGGTACAGAGCGTGAACAAATGCATGGTAACTTCTTTGATTCTTAAAACCTTGTGGGGGAAACACCATTCTTTCAAAGCGTTGGAGATTTTAAAATTTTTCCTCTGCCCTCCATGTTTGAAAAGAAACACCCAGTCTAGTATTTATTGATACTAAGACCCTTTGTTGAGCACTTACTAATGCAGGCATGAAGGAAAGTGATTGACATGCATTCAACATTAAAAGGTACTTTTCATGATCACTTCCTTTTTACAGATTAAGAGACTGAGGCTCTAACTTTAAGTAACTCCATCAGTGACCTAGTTAGGAAGTGGCAGAATCAGGATAGAATCCAGGTCTACCAGGAGAGCCAATACACTCAATGGTGGCACTTTCCAGCAACACTAAATTCTTGGCTGCATAGCCTCATTTATCCTGCTCCCACACCCCCTCTTGACCTCTTTTTAGTATCTTTTCTACAGTAAAGCCTAACTCATTAGGGATTTATCAACATTCTGATGTTGAGGCTAACAGTACACAGACTCAGCAAATTTCTTCTTCATATCCGGTGTAAATGAATGGTGCAAGAATGTGTTTGAACTACTTAAGAAACCAAACTGCCTCAGGCATTCCCAAGGGCGTTATAAAATACTCAGTCACACACATAGGCTGAATATCCTTGTTCTTATTTATCCATTATATCAGGTCACCTCAACTGGACAAACACAGGGGAATCCTAACTCCATTCCTATCTGTCTGTGACACTGAGCTAGAAGTACCTTTAGAGTTTACTTTGTCTTATTTTCTACCAAACAGAACTGGGCCCTAGAGGTTAATAGTAGCAATAGAGTAGTAGTAGAAGCCTTTATGGCAGTGGTGGCAGCAACAAACACGGAATTTTTATCTTCATTTTATAGGTGAAGAAACAGAGGTTGGGTAACTTGTTCAAGGTCAATTACCCAAGGTTATGACACTACCATATTTGCACAGTATATACAACTGAAATCTTAAGTACCAACTCCATCTTAAAAGCATTGTCACCAAAAAAAAGAGCATTGTCACATTAAATGTCCTCATACTATCCTATGTGAGTTCAGTGGATGCATATTTTCTGAAATGTGCAAAAATAAATATAAATAAAGCAGATATAAATTATAAAGCATAAAAAGAGAACAATGTGAACTGCGAATAAGGCCATTTGATCTTCTGTGAAGAATGAGAATAAGTATCAGCAAACTTCGCCCTGTGGACCAAATTCAGTCCACCATTTATTTTTGTAAATAAGGTTATTGAAATACAGTCAAGCCCATTTATTCATGTGTTGTCTGTGGCTACCTCTGTGACAATAACACAGATGAATAGTTGTAACAGTGACTATATGTCCTGCAAAAGCAAAGAACATTTACTATC
The DNA here is from genome assembly GCF_002288905.1 of Enhydra lutris kenyoni. Lineage (NCBI taxonomy): Eukaryota > Metazoa > Chordata > Mammalia > Carnivora > Mustelidae > Enhydra > Enhydra lutris. The sequence continues at coordinate 27,375,997 of NW_019154089.1, forward strand.
TGTATCTTGACAGAGTTTGCCAACCCCAGCCTGGAGCATCACCAGTTCTACTGATGTCCTTCATTCCTCTCCAGGCACATGTTAACCTCCCATCACTCCTCGGAGGTAACTGCTATTCTGAATTTGGGTGTAGCATCATCTTGTTTATTTAAAGAGAGAAGTTTTAGCACATAAGTATTTATAGTATTTTACACAGATTTGTTTGCCTTTTTAAAGGAAGTTCTCTACTGAAGGACACAGAGAAATGCACAAGCCTTAAGTCTGCATGCAGGATATTTCCAAAGTGAAAGTAGTTTTGCAGGGTTGTGGTAGTAGCAGAGGTATTGTCCCCATGTGGTCACTACCCAGATCACACTACAGTACACTGTCAGGACCTCAGAATACATGCTCCCCAGGTCACTGTCCTTTCATGAAAGAATGTATGATTCTGATATCTGTTACCATCTATTAGTTTTGCCTTTTTTATCTTTATGAAAAAGGAAACATTGTATAAACTTCTAGATTTGGCTTCTTTACTCAGTTTTATGTTGGTGAGATTCATCCACATGGTTCCATATCACCATAATTTGTCAATTTCATTACTCTGTGGTATACCATTATGTGACTATAACATAGTATTTTTAATATTTTAATTGAGTTGTAGTTTTTATTTCCATTATAATTTTTCTCAAGATAAAAACTTCAGAGGGCTTTTGTTTTAAATTTTCTTTTAGTGTTAGTTATTTCTTTAAATTTATCTTTAAAAAGGTATGGGCACCTGGGGGTTCAGTTGGTCAAGTGTCTGACTCTTGATTTCAGCTCAGTGTCATGAGATCGAGTCCCACATCAAGAATCATGCTCAGCATAGAGTCTGCTTGAGATTCTCTCCTTCTCCCACTGTCCATCCCCCTACTCATGCTTTCTCTCGCTCTAAAACTAAATAATCTTTAAGTAAATAAATAAATAAAAAGGTATTTCTAAGTGCATTGTGATTATAAAATGTGTTCTAATAATACACATGTTCTAAAATTTATTAATAATTGTTTTATGAGCTAGTTTTAGGTATGCTTTATAAATGTGCCATATGTACCTAAAAAAAAAATTCTCTAGTTGTTAGAGGCAGTGTTCTTTACATTTACTTTATCAGGCTTGTTACAGGTGTATTCAAATTTCTGTATCTTACTAATTTTTCACCGGTTTGTCTTAAAATTGAGAAAGATATATTGAAAATTTCCATCATAATGGTGGATCTATCAGTGTGCCATGTAGTTCTTATGCTAAAGATATAATGCTATATATATGCTATATATATTATATGCTTATATATATAATGTTTTATATATGCTATATATATTACATGTAATATATATAATGTCTCATATATATATATATGTAATTTTATAATTATTATGACTTCCTGGTAAGTTGAACCCCTCATATCAGCATTTCATCATATCAGCATTTCATACTAATTTACTTTATACCTAATCATGTTCTTTATTGATCATAAAGTATAATCCATCTTATCACTTAGGTTTCTCTTGGTTTGTACTTGGCAGTTATGCCTGTTTCCATCATTTTTCTTTCAAGCTTCCCACAGTCTAGTGTCTTTTAAATATAAGAGAATTGGATTTTTAAAAATTTTATATTATAATCTATTTCCTTATCGACAGGCATAATCCATTTTAATTCATTATGATTATTAATATATTTGAACTGATTTCTACCATTTTATTTGGTGCTTTCTATTTTTTTCTCTCCTTTTAATCTATCTCCTTTTTTTTTTTACTGACTGAGAGAGATATTTGTTTTCCAATTCCACTTCCCTCCTTTAATTTGTTAGTAATTAAATACTCTGTTTTTATTCCCTTATCCATAACATTTTACCATAAATACACCTAGAATTTAATCAACAGAACAACAACAATAACAAAAAACCAACAAAACAACAGCAAAAAACTTCCTCAACTATCCAAATGCACTCTTTTTAAAAAGCTGTTGGTAATTTTTTAAAAAGCTGATGGATTATAAATGCTTAATCTGTTTGATTTATAATATTTTATAACCTACTTCCAAAGGAAATCCTTACTATGTCTATTTTCAGACCTCAGTAGTAATAGGACATGGGAATTTGTATTCCTTTTCTTTTTCTTATTAGAATTTTCAAGAGTTATCAGCATATGAAATAAAACTTTTATAAAGTAAAAGGTAATAGCCTTGTAGCCAGATTGTGACATGTCACAGAATATGAATAAGGCTCAGATAAGACCACGTTAGGATCATATTTGGAATACAATAGAGATAAGGCCACTCTGCAACCACAATTGACTACATACCACAACTTCTGACTGACATGCGTGATGCTGATGCTTCTTTACCAGTGCCCCCATAATCCTCCCACCTCCTCAATAAAACATACAGTTTCCAATCAATAACTTGTCCCTTCTTCCTTCATCTCTCCTGAGACTCATCCAGCACGAGCCTGAACAAGTCTTCCTAGCCTCCTTCCCCAAACATGCCCCCATGGTTTATCTGGAAGGTGCTCTATGCAAGTGAAATAAATCAAACTTTTTTGCTGGGTTTTCCTAGTGGGTTTTGGCCAGTGGACTTCAATAACTTTGATCTCCAATTTTAAAAATAACAAGTAAACTGCTTAAATAATGATAAGATCATGTTGGTATTCCTTTCATTGCAACTTAACAAGCTTTCTAGAATAACCTATACAGAAAAAGCAAGTTATTTTAACAAAATTGGCTTTTGATGGTAGGGTCAGAAACAATCACAGCTGAAGTACACATTGTTTAGATTTTGAAAATAGTACTTTATGTCTCACTAATCTAAAACATAATGTAACGGTATAGAAAAAGCATCAGAAGAGTGCATTGTAGATTCCATCATAATTATCCCTCATGTATCACTTATTCATCCTGAATCTTATTCTTTCCAGCTGTAAGATGGGCATATTAATAACCTACCTGCTGATCTCCCAGTGTACTGAGAGGAGAACATAGACATATGACTGAAAGTTTGTTTATAGTATCATTGTATATCTGTAAATGTAACATATATGTGATAGCAGTAGTTCTCAAACATTGTTGCATACTAAAAATCACCTGTGGTTTCTGTGGGTTTTTCTTGAATAACGATGTCCCTATTTAAACAGAATTCTGAGGATTAGACCTAAAATCAATATTTTTGAAAACCCCTCAGATGTTTCCAATATGAAGCCAAGTTTGCGAACCAGTGAGTTAGAGCAGTGCTTTTCAAACCTTAATGTTTATAAGAATCCCTTTTGTTCTTGATAAGATGAAAACTCTGTCTGTAATGGGACTCCACATAGCATAGTTTCAACAAGTTCCCAGATGACACTGATGTTGCCCATCTATGGCTTGTGGAATAAAGACCCTAGAAAATATCTTTAAAAGACTGGAGGAAAATAAAAACTGTAAATACTCTTATAACTCAAATTGATAGCAAAAGCTAATACATCATCTTGGGACCAGAGGCAGTCACTACAAAAGAAACTTCAAGGAAAATACTTGTGTATGAAATAATATTTTGTGGTTCTAATCCCTCCCTACCTATCTCTCTCATCTTCCAGTTGGAGGAGAGAAACCAGCTAGAAAGACTCACACACAATGGGTAAGAAAACAGGAAAGAACAGAAAAATGAACATTTAATGAATTTGGTTTATAAGACATTAAAGAAATTAAGCATTCCTTAAAATTTTCACTTTGGCAAAGTGAAACTAATTGTCAATATGTACATTTAAATTGTGCTATTTGTACTGTGCTTTTATAAATAATGTAGTGTTGGGAAAAAATGCACCAATATATGTGATTGCACTGTGAAATGTCCTGACTGCACTACAAATAGATCTTTCATTAGGGAATCATAAAAAAGAAACTGAATAGATTCTAGACATTAATGAAGCTTCAAGATCCAGTGAGGTTAAGTAAATATATATTTAAGAGGTTCCACAACTCTATAACCAATACTGCCCAGAGACCAGTGAATTGGTTTAAATCACAAGCCAAAGAAAGAAAAAAAAAAAAAAAAAAAGATGATGCCTGATTATTATATCTCAAAACAGCGATTCTGCAACTTTCAACATTGAGGTTGAGAACCTATTATGTATTGTTATTAAAAGACAAGACTTGTTTCCTACCTTTAAGTAACTCCTTAAATCTAGTAAGGATGTTGCAATATCACTGCTGGAAATTAGATGATTTAAATTTCCCCTATGAGCTGAGTTCAGTCTTGGGTTTGCTACTTATTTTTCTTTCTACCTCCTAGAGCTTGGTGGACAGTAAGAGGCCCTTTTATTTATTTATTTATTTTAAGATTTTATTTATTTATTTGAGAGAGAGAGAGAGAGAAAGGGTGAGCGGGGAGAAGGTCAGTGGGAGAAGCAGACTCCCCGCGGAGCTGGCAGCATGATGTGGGACTCCATCCCGGGACTCTGGGACCATGACCTGAGCGGGAAGTAGTTGCTTAACCAACTGAGCCCCAGGTACCCAGTAAGAAGCCCTTTTAATCTTGCAAATGAAATACACTTTGAGGATAAAGGAAGCAAAAAGATTAGAGTAGAAAAAATTGTATTATCTTCATGTGCCAAAGCAGAGCAAGACCCACCATTCATGAGATACTGGCAGATAAGTTGATGTGAGGCTTCATAACTTCCAAGAAATCATTGTCTGGACTGCAGATACACAGTGAAAACAGATTTATTGTTCCAAGAAGTTAGGGACATGGGACGGAATGGATGGCATTGGAGCTGGAGTTTTATTGTTCCCTGAATGATCCATGCTTTGATTTGAACATTAAGTTCTCAAACGTGCTGTTAGGAATTCCTGCCTAAAGATATCACCCTGGGGTGCCTGGGTGGCTCAGTGGGTTAAGCCTCTGCCTTCGGCTCAGGTCGTGATCCCAGGGTCCTGGGATCGAGTCCTGCATTGGGCTCTCTGCTCTTCAGGGAGCCTGCTTCCTCATTTCTCTCTCTCTGCCTGCTTCTCTGCCTACTTGTAATCTCTGTCTGTCAAATAAATGGATAAAATCTTAAAAAAAAAAAAAAAAAAAGATATCACCCTGAATCTAGAGACTCTCTGAGGAGAGAGAATGAGCAACTGGGGAGTCTGGGAAAAGAAACCAGGCATCAACAGCCACGTCTTGATGAGCTCTTACTAGTTATGTCTTTTAACAGGCCCCAGGTATAAATGTTCCTGTCACCATTTTCAGAAAAGCTAGAAAATCCTCCTCACCTTCTCTGGGGAAACTAATATGCCTAAAAAGTCAAGAGGCAACTGACATTTTCCTCTGAGACAAAATGTCCATTCTAGACATATTCTATCCAGTCGGGGAAGCTGCTCTGAATATGGCCAAGTTGTGTAGTTTTCATAATTAAACTTCTGTGTTCCAGTACTATTACTCTGTTCCACAGTCAGAGATGAAACACCATGTACAAATGCTCATAGGGTTCTTCTGCACAAGAGAATTTCAGTTCAAGTTACTTGGATAAGAGACTTAATCATATGCCAACTAAAGAATAAAGATCACAGATGTGGTTTTGTCCAGCATTTTGATAAAGATTGTGAAACCCTCAGATATCAATGGCCTCTTTTTCATTTGTCTTTGGTTTTCATCAACTTGACTATGCTGTGTCTTGATAGGAATCTCTTTGTGTTTATTCTACTTGGGATTCACTTAGCATATTAGATATGTAGATTACTGCTTTTCATCAATTTAGGGAAAATTGCCCATGATTTCTTCAAATTCTCCATGTTCTAGTTTTCTTTGCATTCTTATTACATGCAGGTTAGTACTCATGATATTATCTCAAAGTTCAGAGGTTTTGTCCATTTCTTCTTTATAGTATTTTTTTCTATCTCCTGTAGATAATTTCTGCTGATCTTGCTTCAAATTCAACTGATTTCTTCTGCCAGTTCAAATGTTCCATTGGATGTTCTAGTGAATTTTTCTTTCTTGCTGTACTTTTTAAATCAAGACTTTCTGTTTGGTCTTTTTTATAATTTTTCTTACTGAAATTTTAATTTTTATTATTGATCAACATACTTTCACTTAATTCTTTAAAAATGCTTCCCTTTAGTTCTTTGAATATATTTGTAATAACTGCTGTGAGGTCTTTGCTAAATTCAGTTTAGGAGCATGTTTGCCATTGACTATATTGACTGCTTTTTTCTTGAGTATGGCTCATACATTCTTGCTTCTTTGCATATCTCATAATTTTTTGTTAAACTGGAAATTTTCTTTAAACTACTTGTTTCCTTCTTTATTTTTTTTAATTAATTTATTTATTTGACAGAGAGAGCTCACAAGTAGGCCGAGAGGCAGGCAGAGGTCAGGGGGGTAGGAAGCAGGCTCCCCACCGAGCAGAGAGCCTGATGTGGGGCTCAATCCCAGGACCCTGAGATCATGACCGGAGCTGAAGGCAGAGGCTTTAACTCACTGAGCCACCCAGGCACCCCTTTCCTTCTTTATTTTTAACCAGAAACCAACCTTTGGCTTGGAATTTTTTTGTTCCAGTGGAAAAATTATCCACCAATTTTTCAGCACAATGTACTTTCACATGGAATGTTAGCAGAGATTCAAATAGAACATACTTTTAACAGCATTTGACTTTTTGGCTCAAAATAATCATCTCTCCCAGAATTATTCTTTTAATCCCTCATATGATTTGACAATGAGCAGATTTCTCATTAAAAAACAAAAAAATTAATTTTTTTTCCTTGAATTTTTGTGGGTTTTTTTGTTTATGTTTTTGTTTTTACTTTCTAATGTAGATGACATACAATATTGCATGAGTTTCAGACATACAACATCATGATTCAACAACTCTATATATTATGCTAGGCTCACCACCAGTGTAGCTACCATCTGTCACAATACAATGCTGTTACAATACTACTGACTATATTCCCTATGCTGTACTTTTCATTTCTGTGACTTATTCAGTCCATAACTAGAAGCCTGTACTTCCCACTCCCCTTCACCCATTTCATCCCCTCTGGCAACTACTAGTTGTCTGTATTTATGGGTCTTTTGTTTTTCTTTGTCCATTTGTTTTGATTTTTAGATTCTACATATAAGTGAAATGATACAGTAGTTGTCTTTCTTTGACTTATTTAACTTAGCATAATATTGAATAGGTCCATCTATGTCTTTGCAAATAGCAAAATATCATTCTTTCTTATGGCTGAGTAATATTCCTATACACACACACACACACACATACACACATGTAAACATACACTTATTATAAACATATATAAATATACACATGTATATAAATATGCACATATATATATATACACACACACACACACACACACACACACACCACACCCCACATCTTATCCATTCATCTACTGATGGATACTTAGACTGTTTACATATCTTGGCTATTGTAAGTAATGCTACAATAAACATAGGAGGGCATAGATCTTTTCTAATTAGCATTTTTGGGTTTTTTTGGATAAATATCTGGTAGTAGAGCTACTGGATTATATTAGAGTTATTATTGTATTAGATTAGATTAGAGTAGTAGAGTTACTGGTATTTCTATTTTTAATATTTTGAGGAATCTTCCTATTGTCTTCCACAGTGGTGTACCAATTTAGATTCCCACTAATAGTACATGAAGGTTTCCTTTTCTCCACATCCTCACCAGTACTTTTTATTTCTTATCTTTTCTATGCCAACCATTCTCACAGGTGTGGGGTAATAGCTCATTATGGTTTTGATTTGCAATTCCCTGATAACTAGTGGTACTGAGCATTTTTCCATGTGTTTGTTGGCCAACTGTGTGTCTTCTTTGGAAAAATGTCTATTTTTCTCATTTTACTTGGTTTTTTTTCTCCTTTTGGTGTTGAGTTGTATAAACTTGTTATATATTTTGGATTTGACATATCATTTGCAAATATTTTCTCCCATTTACCTTATCACATTTGCCTTTTTGTTTTGTTGATTTTATTTGCTATGCAAAAGCTTTTTATTTTGGTAGTGTCCCAATAGTTGTTTTCTTTTCTTTTCTTTTTTTGCTTTTGTTTCCCTTCCCTGAGAAGGAATATCCATAGATATGTTGTTTATGTCCAAGAGATTACTCCCTATATTTTCTTTTAGGAATTTTATGTTTTCAGGTGTCCCATTTAGGTCCTTAATCTGGTTTAAGATTATTTTTGTGTGTAGTATAAGAAAGCAGTTCAGTTTCATTCTTTTGCATAGAGCTGCCTAGCTTTCCCAATACCATTTATTGAAAAGACAGTCTTTTCCTTGTTGTATATTCTTGTTTCCTTTGTTGTAGATTGGTCATTTAAATATGGGACTATTTGGGCCTGTCTATCCTGTTCCATTGATCGGTGTGTCTCTTTTTCTGCCAGGATCTTGCTGTTTTGAATACTTTATTTTTGTAGTATAGCTTGAAATCTATATTTCAAGATATTGAAATATTGTCATATTTCACAATATTTGTGTGGTATTGTGATACCTCCAGTTTTTCCTCAAGATTGCTTCAGCTATTTGACATCTTTTATGGTTCCATGCAAATTTTAAGATATTTCTAGTTCTGTTTAGAAAAAAGAAAAATTGTATTTTGATAGAAATTACATTGAGTGTGTAAATTCCTTTGGGTAGTGTGGACATTTTACAATATTTATCCAATTTGTAAACATGCTATATCTTTGTATTCATTGTATTATCTTCTATTTCTTTTATTAATGTCTTATAGTTTTCAGAGTATGGATTTTTCACCTCCTTAGTTAATTTTTTTGGTTATTTTATTCTCTTTGGTACAATTCTAAATGGGATTGTTTTCTTAATTACTCTTTCCACTACTTTGTTATTAGTGTATAGAAACAGATTTCTGAATATTAATTTTGTATCTTGTAACTTCATGGAAATCACTTATTCTAATAGTTTTTGTGGGGTTTTTTTGGTACAATCTTTAGGGATTTCTATATATAGCATCATGTCTTCTGCAAATAATGGCAGTTTGACTTCTTCTTTATCAATTTGGATGACTTTTATTTCTTTTTCTTATCTGATTGCATAGCCAAGAATTCTAGTCCTGAATAAAAGTGTTGATATTGGGCATCCTATCTTGTTCCTGATCTTAGAGAAGAAACTTTCAGTTTTCACTATTGAGTAATATGTTAGCTGTGGGTTTTTCATATATAGCTTTTATTTTGTTGAGCTATATTCCCACTAAATCCATTTTGTTGATAGTTTTTATCATGAAAAGATGCTGTACTTTGTCAAATACATTTTCTGTATATTTTGAAATGATCATATGATGTCTTATCCTTCCTCTTGTCAATGTGATATATTACACTGACTTGTGAATATTGAATCACCCTTGCATCCCTGAACTACACTCCACTTAGTCATGGTGAATGATCCTTTTAGTTTATTGTTGAATTTGGTTTGCTAATATTTTGTTGAAGATTTTTGCATCTATATTCAGGAGGAATATTGTCCTGTACTTTGCTTGTAGTGTTTTGTCTGGTTTTTGTATCAGGATAATGCTGGCCTCAGACAATAAATTTGGAAGTCTTTCTTTCTCTTTTTTAAGAATAGTTTAGGAAAACTAGGCAATAACTCTTTTTTTAAGTTTTTATTTTAATTCCAGTTAGTTAACATACAATGTTATATTAGTTTCAGGTGTATAATATAGTAATTCAGCAGTTCCATACATCATCCTATGCTCATGGAGAAAGAAGATGTGGCATCAACTCTTTTAAATGTTTGGTAAAGTCCATTCATGAAATCATCTGGTTATGTATTTATGTTTTTTGAAAGTTTTGATTACCAGTTCAAATTTTGTTACTAGTAATTGGGCTGTGCAAATTTTCTACTTCTTTCTCATTCTGTTTTGGAAGATTTATGTTTCTAGGAATTTATCCACTTCTTCTAGGTTTTCCATGTTCTCACAGTAAATATGAAACAAAAATCTCCTCAAGATTCCCACAGGGGGAGGGAGGAAGGAATCAAATACACCATAGTGCTCCATTTACCTTCAGAAGAAATGAGTCAACCAGAGCCTAGAACGTGCTCAAGTATTATCAGAGCCTACCTGACCTAGGCAAAAGGAAAGGGAAATAACTAACTATAGCCAGCTCTACCTTCCATATAGTATAAAGGAAATATTAAATTCCTATCTACTCTAGTGATCCATGTGTGAGGAGGGAAATACCAACTCCAGCTCACTGTAGTTATCCTGTAGTTTCCCTGAGGGGAAAAATGTGAAAAAACATATGTGAAGTTCAGTTCAGAGGCACAGCCTTACTAAAAGGCTAAGACCTATTCATAGGACTGTAGAACATGTGCCTCACACACATATACCTCTCCACATCATTAAAGTCCTACTCATAGCACTTTATTTTACCTGGTACATCATATCTGACTATCAAGAAAATGTTACAAGTCATACCAAAAGGCAAAACCACAGTTTGAAAAGACAGAGCAAATATCAGAACTAGTTATGGCAGGGATATTGGATTCTCAGACTAGGAATTTAAATGAGTGCAATATAGTAGGGCTTTCATTAAGTAGAAAGCATGTAAGAACAGATAGGAAAGGTAAACAGAGAGATAAAAATCCCAAGAAAGAAAAGAACTGCTTCAGAACAAAAACACCAACAAAAATGAAGACTGCCTTCCTTCAATGGGCTTACTGGTAGACTGGACATATCCAAGGCAAGAATCTTTTAGCTTGAGGATTTTTTTTTTGATTGTTACCTCCAAAACTGAAAAGCAAAGAGAATCAAGACTAGAAAACAAAATAGAAATGTGTGACAACTCCAGTGTGACAACTGCAAAATGCATAACATTTGCATAATAAGAATACCAGAAGAAGAAGAGAAGAGAGAACAGAAGAGCTATTTGAAACAATCACAACAGAAATTTTGCCCAAATTAATGTCAGACACCAAACCACAGGAGGCTAAGAGAACACTGAGCAATATAAATACCAAACAACAACAAAAACAAAAGGAAATACAAAGGCTATACCTAACCATATCATTTTCAAACTACAGAAGATCCAAGATTTTCCAGAAGGAAAAACCCACAAAAGGGTGCCTCCTACCATGACTTAGGCTCCTGGTTTTAGCTCACAGAATTGGCCACATTGAGCCTCCAGAAATTTGTCAACTGCAGTTCAGGTTTTCCTACCCTACTACTGGTTTCCAAGGCAGTTTCCACTCCTGAGTCTCTGCTCTGGTAATCTGTGTCTCCCTGTATTCACCTGTCTCTCCAATCTTGGGGACAACAATTTGCCCCGTGACCTCCCTTCTCATACTAATAATACTCATAACTGAATACAGATACTATTCAATTTCCATTATCTCTTGAACCAGACGGATATATAAACTAGGGAACTATGCTATGACCAGTTCCAGCAATATGTACAGGAAAACAGGAAGTCATTCCACAGAAAGGGAGAAGAATGACATAAGCACTTAGCAAGGAAAAGGGATGGAAGCCCTGGTAGGCCCATAGAGCAATTTATGGTTAACAGCCCCCAGTTTTAGTTAGCTCCAGTTACCACTTGCTCTGCAGACTCACTCAAAACTTAGGGCTTTAAACAACAATGATTTTAGTACACTTCATGATTTTGTGGGTTAGGAATTAAGGCAGGGCTTGGGTGAGTGGGTCTCCTGCTTTATATGCCATTGACTGAAGTTACTTCAGCCGGCAGACAGACCAGTCTAGAGTGCCTATGATGGTCTCCACTCATATATGTGGTACCTTGGTGAAGCTGGCAGGAAGCCTGGGCTCAATTGAACCTGTCAGCCTGACCCTCTCCAGGTGACCTCTGCAGCACAGCACTCCTAGTCAGACTCATTTCAGAGTGACTCAGAATTCCCCTCCAGAAAGTATTCCAAGAGAGGAAGTGAAAGCTGAAAATCCATTAAGGTCCCAGGCTAAAAACTACCACTACTTTCTCTTCTGCCCCAAATCTATTCATTAATTCCAAAGCAATTCATTAAGTGCAGTTTAATTTCAAGAGGTGAAAAATTAGACTTGACCTCTTGATGAAAAGAGTAGAAAGGAATTGGCAGCCATCCTTAATCCTGCATGGTAGCTGGCAATGTTTGGGTTTCTGAATGTTGTGTGCCTCCATAGGAAGGAGCCCTTTTGGGCAGGCTACGTTGAGCTACTTTTAGCTATTTATAAGTTATCATATCAGTGGATAACTTATAAAAACAATGCTTTGTATTTGGTTGACCCTTGAAATTTCTTTGAATGTACCACACCGAATGAAAAAGTAGGGGTTCAGTAGAAAACAGGTTTATGAGTTTAGGCTTTGCTGCAAGAAAGATCTAGATTCAAATGCTGACTTTATGACTTCCTAGTTTTGTGACCTCAGACAAGTGACTTTCCTTCTCTAAGCTTCAGCTTCCTTATGTGTGAAGGGGAAAGATTAACAGTGCCTACCTCATTCAGTGATGTAAGGAGTTAAGTGAGATCATAAACATAAAACTCCGAGCCCAGTGTCAGGCATGTAGTAAGCACCTAATCATTGTTGCTGTTATTCTTTTTATTAATTGTTGTTGTTAGAGTTTCGAGTCAAAAAATATATAAAAGAAGGTTATACACTCAAGGAATATACAACCTAGCTGGAAGACAGGGTATTTCTATTAAGAGAAAAATAACATTACAGCTAGCTAGCATTAAATTAAAATGAGAGAATGGTAAAGAGCAAGTTCATACAAGTTATTAGAGGAAAAGAAAATATTCTAATTTGGGCACTCAGAAAATATTCCAAAGCAAAGGTCAGTTTTGAGACCATCTTTAAGTAATGCAGTAGAGTAAGGGAGAGAATTTTAGGCAGTTTGATTAGCAGAAACAAAGATAATCAGGTAAAAATGTGCGTCACGTTCTTAGAAACACTTAGGGGACATCGTAGCTACTAACTCTGTAGGAGGTAAGATGAAAAAAAATGTAGGTAGCTGACAGAGCAAAAGCCTTGAATGCCAAGTTAAGGAATTTGTAATTTATAATTAAGACTTGGAAATTCCTTGGCAGTTTTAAAATAGTGCTTAGTAATAGCATATTAATCTCCTAACAGAATACAGATACAAACTTGAGTGAATCGAGAGAAATTCAAAAAAAGGGAGATAATTAATCTCATAGTATAGATAAGAATGAGTAATTGTGGAGGCCATATGATGATAGAAAATGGGTGAATGGTAGGCATGTCAGAGATGTCATATGGACACACTGACAGGACTGACAGGAATTGTGACTGAGTAGATACGAGGAAAATGGAGGCATTGATTATGTCAACCATGTACTGATTCTGAATAAGATAATAATTACCCTATTGACATAAATGGCAAAGTCTGAGAAGGTAGTTAATTTGGAACAAGAGGGAAGCTAGAGAAAAAAGAGCAAGACTTGCGTGGAAAGACAAAGAATGAAAAACTAGAAGAGATTAATAAAGTATAAGACATCATCATTGCTTCTTCTAAAGAGAAACCTATACTAGAGTCCATGTTCATTCAAACCAGAAACACAGACATTTACACACTTGAGTTACAATAACAAAAGTTACAACTTTTGAAATAATGGATCATGAAGGAGATAATTTGTAATTCCTATCCCAGAGATCTGCTGTTTTGATTTTCAGAAGGACTTAACCAGAAGCTAAGCATTATACTCTCAAATAGAGGTATGAAATAAAGTGTTCTTCCTCAACCCATTTCCCTACATTTATTCACATACAAGTGTTGAGATAGTTGATGTAAAAGGAGTGGGACACATAAATTCTTTCATTGCAGTTATGTGTTCTAGGTCCCCTCAGCATATGTATTCTCTCTCTCTTTCTCCCTCTGGGTGAGTGTCTGTGTGTGTGTGACAGACCTATTCTCAGAGGGAACCACTGAATCCTTCATTGGCAAGTACTCCCAGACATAGTGGGGCCCAATGTTCGTTCTTCTGTCAAAGAGTAGTTCTTCTATACACAACACTCTCCGCCTCTGTGGCTCTAAATGTATTTCTTGGCTGGAGGCAAGCAGAAAGCTACCTCACCCAACATCACATACAGTCCAGCCAGATGAGCAAGACAGTCACTCCATAACCCACAGAGGATTGTAAGGAAATACTTGGAATCCCAGGCCCCAAATGGAATGTGAAGGTCATTGTCTTAAATAACCACTGGTCTCAGAAGTAACCATGAATACTTACTTCAAAGTAGAGAGCATTCCTAACTTACCTTCCTACCTCCATTTATCTTCTCCACTGCCTTAGTCCATTCAGGCTACTATATCAAAATACCACAGTTTGGAAGGCTGGGGAAGTCCAAGATCTAGGCACCAACATAGTCACAAACATAGGGGCCCTCTTCCTGTTTCTTAGCCAGCACCCTCTCTGAGTCTTCACATATTGAAAGGGGCAAGAGATTTCTCTGGGTCTCTTCTATAAAACACAAATCTCAATCATGAGAACTCCCCTTGTATGACTTAAACAACTCCCAGAGGCCTCACCTAATAGTATCATCTTGGGGGTTAGGATTTCAGCATATTAATTTGGGAGGACATAGATTTTTAGACCATAGCATGTATTATAACCTAATTAATCTTCTCAGAGAAAAGCTGTGGCTGTACCCTTCTCCCATGTAAGTAATTTTATAAATAAATTATCTGTTTTCTAGGTGATTCTGCAGCATTTGTTGCCCTTCTGAGTGGCCTCATTATATCCATGTGGAGGATTCCTCTTATATTGTATACTGTCTTGGCAAAAGGACGTTTTCTAGTATCACCCTCCAACTATGGTAGCACAATAGCTATCTAGTTCAGTTAGGACCTGTCAGGAGACCCACGAGTGTCCAATCAGAAGACTTCTGCCTGGATCTTGAATCCTAACCTAGTGCCAATAGCAAAGATGGCAATGACTATAATCAGTCCTTCCTGACCACGTTCTTCTGGTGACCAGACAGCCTTGGTTTCCTGAACCCTTTTCTTTTTCTTCCCTGTTCCTGTTTCCAGTTGGACCAAAGAGGTGTCCTCACTTGGAGCCCACCCACCCTATTTTTCATGTCCAGGGTCCAAAATTCCCTGCTCACAGGCTACAGCCTGCATTCAGTTCTTCCTCATATTTACACTCATGAGGGTAGACCATACTGCCACTGGTGCACACATTCCTGGTTATGGGATGATTTTTGTAAGGTGGTAGGAGGCTAATATAACGATGTGAGGTATCCATATGTGTACTGGCAATGCCCTTCTATTCGTGTACAAAGAGAAGAAAGGGAGGTTCTTCAGAGAAACCTTGAAGAGCAATCAGAGGCCAGGGGTACTGGGGCACTTTGTGGACACATGTTGCCCAGTTTGAACTCGGTAGGGTGAAGAGAAACCTTGTGGCTTATGAAGCACTTAGAATCAGGGGAAAGGGGTTTTCAGTGGACAAGCAGCCAAATTTGAGCAGAAAGAGTTTCCTTATCCCCACAGAACAGCTCAAAGAGGGAGAAAAATGTAGAAGTTTATCTCAGGGATTTCCTGAGCCATCAGAAGTGGAGACTGAGGATGGAGCCAGCAAGGCAGGGAAAAATTCTTTTCGGTCATGTCTCTCCATTCCTGTCTGGCCTCTGCTGTGTCTGCATATCCCCAGAGAAAATGTGCAGGCCATCCACAGTTATTTAGAAGTTGCTATTGCTCTGCACATATTTTTTTTAAGAAGACTTATTTGTTAAGAGCAAAAGATAGAACATATTTCATATAATCATTTATTAGTTTTATTTATAACTCACAAATATTTAAACATAAAGTATATGGACCTCCATTTGTACTCTTGCACTGGCATCTCAAATGTTCTGGATAGCCTACTTGCCCTTCTCCAGCTCTATCTTCAGGCTCCTCATCAATTCTGTAAGCCCCAAGGTGCTTTTCAACAATCTCTTTTTACTTATTGCATCAGGATCAGGTTTTATTTCTTGCAGTTGGGAACCTCCCAGACATACTTGGCATCAAATGTTGGCCTTCATTTGGTTTACTAAACCTTTGTCTTATTTCTGTCTTTTGTTACCTAGTGACTATTGTTTGGAGATGTGTGTGTGTGTGTGTGTGTGTGTGTGTGTGTGTGTGTGTGTGTTTAAATACAGAAAATATAAAGATGAAAAAAAAAATCACCTAGAATTCAAATAACATTTTGTACAGAATCTTTTTCAATATTTCATTTTTGGTAAAACACTATTATAATCACAGTTTTATATTTATCCTTTTCACTTAGTGTAATAATTTCCCCATCATTAAATATTCTTCAGAAATGGTATTTTTAATGACAGATTTCCATTGTGTGGATATTTCATAACTCATAATTTATCATAACATAAATTCTTGAGTTTTTTTCAGTGATGTAAATGATGCTGAGATTCAGATCTTTGGGCACAAATACTTTTCTGCATTTCTTATTTCCTTAAAAATAGATTCCTAAAGAACAGACTATACATTTTTAACATAATTGATACAAACTAACAGATTTTCCTCAAGCAGGGTTTTATCAGTTTGCCTTCAGCCAGCCGAGTTCAATAATGACTGATTTCCCTATAGCTTCACCATCCAGTTCTCTTTGTCACCGAATGCCCTAAGAGCCATTATTTGCTGTCCATTCTAACCCTAATGGAGAGTCCCCAACACACACACAGACATACACACACACTGCCTCTACACCTCACTTCCCCATCAAGGTAAAGGTGGTGCCATGATAGGATTTAAGAAAAAGATGGAGAAAATAGAGGGAGTAGATTGTGAATAGAACTAAAGGGGGAATGGAATTCTCTCTTGACATTTTCCCTCTTGGTATTGTTTAATTCTTTTTGGTCCTGTAAAGTTAGAGACCCAGTTCCTCCTTCTAGAAGCCTAAAGGACTTCTTACTCTCAACCTGAAGAAAACAGGATACTACTGAAGGAAACACTTGGGCCAGCCACTGATGTAGGTAAAAGGTATGTCCACTGGTTGGTTTTAGGCCCTTTCAAAAGATACATAGAATTCAAAGGAGTTGGAATCAGAGACTGAAAATTACTAATGAAGAGTATCTGTCTGTACTCCTACACTATTGGTGGGAATGCAAGCTGGTGCAGACACTCTGGAAAACAGTATGGAGGTTCCTCAAAAAGTTGAAAATAGAGCTACCCTATGACCCAGCAATTACACTACTGGGTATTTACCCCCAAAATACAAATGTAGTTATAAACTCCAGTTTATAACAGCAATGTCCATAATAGCCAAACTATGGAAAGAACCCAGATGTCCATCAACAGATGAATGGATAAGGAAGATATGGTATATATATACACAATGGAATATTATCCAGGCACCAAAAAAATGAAATCTTGCCTTTTGCAAAAACATGGTTGTAACTAGAGGGTATTATGCTAAGCAAAATAAGTCAGTCAGACAAAGACAATTACCATATGATCTCACTGATATGAGGAATTTGAGAAACAAGACAGAGGATCATAGGGGAAGGGAGGGGAAAATGAAAAAAGATGAAACCAGAGAGGGAGACATGAGACTCTTAATTTCAGGAAACAAACTGAGGGTTGCTGGAGTGGAGGGGATGGGAGGGATGGGGTGACTGGGGGATGGACATTGAGGGGAGTATGTGCTATGGTGAGTGCTGTGAATTGTTTAAGACTGATGAATCACAGACCTGCGTCTCTGAAACAAATAATACATTATATGTTAATTTTTTTAAAAGGCCACATTATCTTCAGAAACATTTTTTTTTAAAGATTTTATTTATTTGACAGACAGAGATCACGAGTAGGCAGAGAGGCAGGCAGAGAGGCAGGCAGAGAGGCAGGCAGAGAGAGAGGAGGAAGCAGGCTCCCTGCTGAGCAGAAAGCCTGATGCGGGGCTCGATCCCAGGACCCTGAGATCATGACCTGAGCTGAAAGCAGAGGCTTAACCC
>NW_019154089.1:27394002-27482779 GCF_002288905.1 Enhydra lutris kenyoni
TAAGTAGGCAGAGAGGCAGGCAGAGAGAGAGGAGGAAGCAGGCTCCCTGCTGAGCAGAAAGCCTGATGCGGGGCTCGATCCCAGGACCCTGAGATCATGACCTGAGCTGAAAGCAGAGGCTTAACCCACTGAGCCACTCAGGTGCCCCCAGAAACATTTTTTTAAAAAAAAATATTTGCCTGAATTAACTTCAGCATGTCTTCCTCTATGAATAAGAGAGATAGGGTGATAGGGTTAGTAGTAACTATGCTTAAAAGATGATCAAATATTTGGTGATTTGGGGTTTTGCCATCAGAGACCCAACACGATTAACTTTTACCTCAGATTCATTTCCAACAGGCATTTGCCACAAAGCAAATTAGTCAGATGGAGTTTGAGATGTGGTTATCTGGTTAACTGATAGAAAATGGAGTGAAATGATGCCTCTCATAAAAATCTCAAGAATAAATGAATGCCATCTAAATCAGCTGTTACATCTGGAAGCATCCTGGAGGCTGGGTTTGGAGTGAACCAAGTGGTTTCCCAGAATGTCTTAGTGTGAGAAAAGTCAGAGATCAAGTGTAGATTCTATGGAAAAGAGGAACAACCTGAGAAAATCAAATCTGCCTAACTTAGGTGGTTGGAGGTGGGAGAAAATTCCCATTAAGCTTGAGACAAAGTAAGAAGCCAGGGAAGGCCCAGCAAGGAATAGAGTTTTCATGACCATACCATTGGGGTACCCATTGTTATGGAATGTGGACTGCCTAGAAGATGGATTCATTGGGCTGGTTTAAAAGCACCATTTTTATCAGAGATAGCTTTGGATTCCTCTTTACAAGAGTAATGGGTCTTAAAATAATGGAGGCATCTACTAAAATCAAGAGGAATAATTCATTCAGACAAATAGCATCTTTCATAATGCAGCACTCTCCCCATTCACCCAAGTCCCACGTACCACTAGGAATTTCACTGCTAAAGACAGATTGGTCAAAAATCCCATCTGCACATTTTGAGGCTTCCCTTTCCTCTCTCTCTCATTCTTCTACCTTGACCTTTTTGTTCCTCTGATGAGGATCCAGATTTACTTCTCAAGTTTAAAACACAAAATAAAACAAAACAAAAAACTAGACAACACAGGGTCTTTAAAAGTGAAATTCTAGTCTTCATCTTAGAATATCGGGTAGTTGGAAAAACTTAAATTTCTGCTGTTCACTGTGAATACCAGAAAGATTATGTATACATAAAGTATGTATATGCCATTTTGGATAAGATCACTTTCTGGAAATGCCTCTCCTCTCTTGTGCCTTGTGCGCTTTTGTGGAACTAGAGGGTATTATGGTCTCTACTGTTGTGAGAAGGACTTGAGCTATGGTCATGCTTTCCCTAGTTCAAATCCCCTTCTCTGTTATTTTGGTGCCCTCAGAAAGCCAGAACCTCTAGGGAAGAATGTCCCAAATCATAACATAGACCAGTTGGATTAACCTGATTACGTGAATTAAAACAAGTTTGCCACCAACTCTGAATTAAATGTTAGAAGGCATCAGGGTCCCATATTTATTTGGTTTCTGTCCTAAAGATAAATGGTGCAGGGGGTGTCTTGTCTTAGAGAAGGAAACAGAATTCATGCCTTCCCTAAGGATCAGTAGATTTACAGACCCTGAGCTCAGAAAATCTATGTCTTGTCAAAGAAAAACATGAAAAGTACAAGTATACTCAGCATTTGTGAATGTTCCAGTTTCAAGTTTCTAAGCTGGGGGGAACAGAGAAAGTAGAGGTGGTAGGAGGAAAAAAGTCAGTTATGCCTCTTAAGTGCACATCAGATTTGGAGGCTAATCTTTGAAACTGCATTTGCCTTTATTCTTCTTGACTTAAGTTAATGGGATGGAAATAGCTTCAGAATACATCATTTCTTTTCCAATTTCGCAAAGCTACAAACCCTTTATTAAGGAGAACTGACCTTCCACACTCAAGTCAATGTGTTTTTGTTCTCTTAATTTAGCCAGCAAACAGATAGCCACTCCAATGTCACTCGCCAAATCTGGCAAAAGACAGCAAGCATTTAATTAGCCCTGTGTTGAGTCTAAAATAGACAAGACCATCACTAGAGGAAAAATTTTTCCAGAAGTGCAGACTCAATAGGATTTGTTATTTCCTATGTCTTGATGAAATGTTTTAGGAATGGGGAACAACACAAAGGATGTCCACTATTCCTTTTGTTTGTTTAAGCCACCTTGAAAGATCATTAACAAAAATGGTAAAACAGAAAGAATGTGGAATTTAGTCAGACAGACAGACTTAGATGAAATATTGGCCCCATCAACTATCAGTACAATGTTAGCCATCACTGAACATGATTTTTTCCCAACCTGACCTCACACATCAGAATCACTTGCACTTCAGCCAAAGAATCTCTTTTTAAACAAATACTTCAGATGCTGATGTGCTACCAGGTTTGAGAGCCTCTGCCCCATATTCTCTACACCTCAGTGTCCTCATCTGTAAGATGTGGTCCAATTCCTATTTCACGTATGAGTACTGAAGAAGATAAAGGATATGAAATACCTATTTTACTGAACTGCATTCAGTACATACTAAATATTCTCTTTGAATTAATAAATTTTATTTTTTAACATATAGTATTTATATTAATTTCAGCTGTACAATATAGTAATTGGATTAATATTTTGGAGATGATTTTCTACAGAAAATTTCAGCTTGCTTTTAGGTGGTAACCTATTTAACATAACTACCATGTATCCTTTGTTTCTTTAACACAAAAAATAGTACATCATTATTGCACCTATAGGAACCCAACAGATCACAAAGAAAACATCTCTCATCAGAGAGGCATGAGGATAAATTTTCTTTTTTATCTTTAACCAAAGATTTTAACTCTCTGCAAAATCAGTTTTAAAAAATGGATTTGAAATGGAATTACGTGTCCTCCCTCCATTTTCTTATCTTCCGAAAGCAAATGGAGATGCAAGAACCACTTTGCAGTAGGTGATCATGCTAATTTTCTGGGTCATTTCCTCAAGGTGTCCTTAAAAGTACAATCATCTCTGTTCAAAGCAGTTCTCTCCCATTAGATACATCAGCTCCCCAAATGTTTGACACCTTTTAATAGCTGCTTTCTGTTACCTCAAAAAGCATCACCTGGGTGAATTAGCTTTTTTCCAGCCTTGTCCACTATGAAAACTGCAGCATCAAAAAACAACATTCAAACTCCTACCATGGCAATTTTTTCATGAACAGACATTCCATGATGGTGACCATGTATCTGTATAACATTGCTTTGCTTTCAAACCCCTTCCATAGCCTTATCCTCCCAGCTCTCTCAACACTGGAGGAAGACAAAGCTGTATCACTGCTTCATTTTTAAAGATGAGAAAACAGAGGAATCTGAGACACAGTAAGGTCACAGAGCTGACTAAGTGACCAAAATGGAAACAGAAACACCAGATTCCTAGTTTGTATTCTTCAGGACTCCAACCTCAGTTGGCTTAAGCAATGTTGGCTCTTAAACCCAGGAAGTACACAGAACAGATACTGTCTTAGGCAGAGATGGCCACAGGACTTCAAATGATATCAAGTGATAGTGTCATGGAGTCACTGTATATATATTTTTGCATGTGTGTGTGTGTGTGTGTGTGTGTGTGTGTGTATTTCTCCCTGTCTCTGTGTGTTTGTATCTGTGTGATCTCTAACTATACATGCCTAAAGTAATTCCTCTTTCTCTGTCTTCCTTTGGCTCCTTCTGCCTTTTTCTGTCTATCAGTCTCTGCCTCTCTTTCTCTAGATGTTTTGCCCCATCTAGATCTCCTCTTTCTGTTATCAGCTCTATTTCCATCTTTTTAAACTTCATTCTCAGATTAGTTTGTTCCATATGGTAGCAAGATCGTCCCTTGAAGTTTCAAGTTTCCCAGCTTATGGAAACATAGAGTGTGTTGGGAATATCCCTCTTTCTCCCTCCCTCTTTCCTTCTCTCTCAAAAGTCGAAACAAACCACAAAACTGGCTCTGGTTGACTTCACTTGGGCCATATACCTTCATGTGGACCCTGCTGGCACCCTGGTTGGCCAATCTGAGAAACATGCTAGCCCTTTGGCAGGGATCTCTTGATTCATTCCCATTGAAATCACTTGGAGGGAGGAAAAACAGTTATCTAAAGGAAGAGCAGGCAGCTCTTACCAAAAAAAGAAGTCTGCTGAATTGGCAAAACAACACATATCCCTACAACCTACATTTTTAGTGCACCATATATTGCCTCCTGTCATATAGTATTTTTAAGGATTCTTATTCCTTTAAAGTTCGGTCAGAAAGAGAATTCCATATGTTGCCTAAAATAATACCACATGGTAACAGTCACTGAGGGTAAAAGCCATGTAGACAGGCTAATCCATAGAGGACTTTTCTAAGAAACATATATCTATGCAAAAAGAATATGATGGAAGGAATGTTTCGCAAATCATATCATTTGAGGCTTCATTTCCCCAGTTAACAAATGGACTATAAAATAAGTTGTAGAGTCCTTTGGAAACCACAGAGTTCATTTTGGCTAGTTCAAACAGAAAAGGGTTTATTATAAGCTTACATGATTTCTGGGAACCATACTGGGATGCTACTAAATCAGGATCAAATGCAATTAAGAGAAAAGTCCAGTCATCCCATGTGCTGTACTATGGAAGCTCTGCTGCAAGTATCAACCACAAATTAGACCAATGATGATGGAGATAGAGAGTAGAAGTTTCACCCAGCTGCTCCAGGAGAGCCTCCACTGTAGTGTCTGCAAGAAGATCCAATCTCAATGTACATAGCTACCACCTCTTATTTTCTCACACACACACACACACACACACACACACACATATGTGTGTGTGTGCATGCGTGCGTGTGTGTATATATATATGTATATGTATATATACATTACAACACAGACTTGCTCCTGGATTTAAGAAGAAGTTCTGAGATAATGGATTCTGGGAACACGTGTAGGATATTTGAACGTCTGGTCAAAAAGCATGGGCTTTGGATTCAGGCCAATCTGGGCTCAAAGATATGTGATTTTACTTTAACTTCTTTAAATTTTCCATCAGTACCCTTTGTTAAATAGGAATTCTATAGAGATCAAGTATTTAGAGCACCTGGCACATAGTACATACTCAACACAAAGTACTCCTTATTGTTTTCTATGAAACTAAAAAAATGTGTGAAAATATGTAATAGACGTGTCTTTTTCTTCTGTCTTATGATCATCTTTTTGGCCCATCTTTCTACACAATTGCACTGAATATATTTCTCTACAAGTGTTTGTTGTAGAAGTCTCTTCAGACAAAATGGTAGTAATTGGTAGCCTTTATTTCCAATTTCCAAAACCCCCACCTGAGACCTGCCTCGCATCTCACAGCTGCACTGCTAACTCCAACCACACACAAGCTGGCTCCCTGCAACACAGACAGCTCTTCCCATGGCCCTGGATTGGGAGTCATAAGGCACTCCAGGACAGACTGCTTAGATCTCTACTTCCTGGACACCAGGCCTGTCTCCATGGCATCATTCAGCTGAAAATAGACAAGAGGTTTATTTCAAGATCCATAGAGAAGAAACAGATAGATTGTGGCAATGATTAGAATGAGACTGACAAGGCTTTCTGCAGTTCCAGAACCAGCCTTTCTCTTCCAGGAGATTTTAGGCCCCCAAAGCCCTATTGTCCCTCACTCCTCCTGGCCCTCACAATCAACTGCTAAGCCTCATATTTTGAACTAGAATTCTAACCTAATTTTTGCTGTTTTCTATCCATTGCTTTTTGTATCCTCTATGATACTATAAAGTTCTAGAGGGGAGGAATCAAGATCTATTCTTTTTCTATATCCTCCCCCCACCCAGTTCCTATATCAAAAATATGGCTTTGACATAAATGACTTGTCTCATCTACTAATTAGCTACATGATATTAGACAAATCACTTCCCCCAATTTTAGCATTTTGGCAGGGAGTTATTTAAATAAGATACATTTAAAACATCCAATATAATAGTTGTCACAATAAGAGATAGCTCTCCTTATGAACAGTTCCTGAAAATGTGGACACTGAACTCAGTACATCCAGGTTTTTGTGTTGTCTCCTGTACTTATCGGCAGTTTTTTCTAACTTCATTTTGTATCATTTCTACATCTTTAAACATCAGTCCGACAATAGTCTAGTCTGTAATGTATAGTTTTGTGAGGATTGAGGGTAACAAGCCCTAAAAAGTGCTTAGAAAAGTGTATGTCTGGCCCACAGTAAAACTTCAGCAAAATTCTCCATTGCCCTCTTATTCAAGGCAAAATTCATACCAGCGGAAAGAATATAGATCGTCTGAATCTTCTCAGTCTTTCAGAAATATATTTTGGCTTTTTAAAGTTAACTAAATATTGGGATGCCTGTGTGGTTCAGTCAGTTGAATGTCTGACTCTTGGTTCCAGCTCAGGTCACAATCTCTGGGTCATGGGATGGAGCTCTGCATCAGGCTCCACACAGAGCACAGAGTCTGCTCGAGATTCCACCCCTCTCCCTCTGTCTAGTGCCCTCCTGCCCTACTCACAAGTGCTCTCTCTCTCTCTCTCTCTAAAATAAATAAATAAAATATTTTAAAAATTAAATTAAATATATTATACACTATCATTTTTTTAATCCCCACACCCCTTTTGCACTTGGAATATTGCTTGCACTTACGCTTGTTTGTTATAAAACAAATGGTGGAGGTACTTCTGATAAACTAATTATTATGAAGCACCAGGGCTTTTAAATACAGCAAGTGAGTACATTAATCTCTGAAGTCCCCTGTATTTTCTCCTCCATACTCCAGGGGCCAGAGATGGTCTGTTGAGGCAACATGGCTCTCCCTGATGGAAGAAGGAGATTTGGGCCCTTTTGGCTCTTCTAGCCTAAGACCAGGGCAGTGCAAGTATAAGAGCCTCCCAGCTTCTCACACTACAGCTACTGTTATGTAGGATGTTCTCTTCTCCTCAGGACTCTGGCAGCTGAACGCCACACAAAGCTCCAACCCACAGTCCTCATCCCTGTCTCTGAATTCTTATTATGTTCCTTCTTTCACTTGGAATTGCTTAACTCTTGCTTGTCTTTTAACTTAATATCATTCTGTTTAGTTTGCTCAGCTGTGCCTATAATCTTCGCTCTTATCTGTATTGGATTTTCCACTTAAAATTACTCTTTATAAATATATTTCTAACAGAGGACCTTAAACTTCACCTTCTCTTCTATCCTGTTTCTGTGCCTACAAAAGAAAAACTAGTTTACTATCTTAAGATGAGGACAGTTAAAGTAGACATATTCTAGAATAATGTTTAATAAAGGAAAACATGTACTATGTGCCTGGTATGAGCCCTCAAGTTCTCTCAGTTAGGTGAAGAGGACAGACACAAAGAACATACTCCACTATGACATGAGAAAGCATGTCCATGTCTTGGCCCTAAGGCGAGGCATCCTCCATATTAGTAGCTCAAACAAGGTTCAGAGATCTGCAAATGTGTCTTCTTATTAGAATCAACTATACTTTAGTTTTTTGTTTTTTGAGATTTTTTTTCCCTTCATGAGCTTCCATTCTCTTTCATTTGGTGTTCACTCATCTCTTTGGAGGTCTTCCAAAAAAAGAGAGGCCATTTCATTCATCTGAAGCTTTGTTCTCCTTTTTTGATCTTTCAACTATTAGTATCTTTAATTTCTCCTCCCTATTCCTTAGTGTTTGTGTCCTCTCATCTTTGCCCTTTCCTTGCTGATTTTTTCCTTGTTTAATTCAAAAGGTGGTATGATGTTATGGTTCTATATTGTGTTTTGGCTAGAACAGGAGGTTTTCATTACTGTTCTTGCCTAGGGAGAAGAAAAGACAAGCTCAAGATCGTAGTGTTTTTTCTCTGATTTTGAAGAGACATCAACTCTTCTTGGTCACCATTTCTTAGAAGAACCTGCACATATTTTAAGTGGTAAAATCAAATCCCAGACATTATAAATGACATGCTTGGTGCCACCTATCTATTAATGGCAGACTAAGATTAAAACTCGTGGTCTTAGATCTCTTATCCATTGCTCTTTTAAGTCTATACAATTCCTTTCTTGAGGGGGGTACTATTTGTTGTTAGTCCTTACAATGAGAGAAATCTTAAATATTACTATTAGAAAAAAAAAAAAAAACCACCTACCAGTTTTGTGTTATGGGTCCCCAGTATTTTAGGAATCTTAAATATTTCCCATCATCCAAACATGTATTCTGATAATACAGTTTGAGTCAAAGTTAAAAAGTCACTAATTTTGTAATTAAAACACATGATGTTTTTCCATGTTAAAGTCAGAGTAGCAAGCAGATGGACGCTGAATGCCCATTGTAGAGATCAATACAAGGACATCCCATCTCAACAGAGGATTAGCTTCTAAAGCAAACACCAAAAATAGTCAAAATCATCCTTCAACACCCCACAAGAGGCACTACCTTGGCGATCGTAATACTAAAAGCATATCCAACACAGACTACATTTGCTCCTATTTTGAAACAGATTGCTCTTTCTTCAGTTGAGCACCAGATGAAGTGGTGAGTTGGCTTGCATTCAGGGGCAATGTTGTATGAAAAATATGTATCTTTAAACACTAAACACTCAGCAGAGTGATATGCTCACTCCATGGGAAGCATGAGAGAACTTAGTATTAAGGGAAGAACAGCAGATCCATACCTCCTGTGTCAGGCTGCCTGGGCTGTATGTTAGAGTAATAGGCAAGTCACCTGCATTATTTAAACTCTAACCTCCCTCTTTGCTTCTGACTTTCATTGCTGAGCTTCTGGAGTTAAAATTGTCAAAATTCAATGTTTGTTGGGACTTCACTGAATTTGCCTGTGAAATTTAGTCAGGTTGCTTATTATAAATCACTGACGGGAATAACGAAACTACTTATATAAACATATGTACTTTTTCTTCCTGATTTCTCTGCCCAAAAGTCCCTGTGCTTTCATTTCAACCACATTTATCATCACAGCAATTGTATGATGATGGTTTTTAAAAAGTGGTATAAGTGAGAGTCAAGAGAATGAGGTTTTAATAGTGGTTCTACAATTAACTAGCTGAAAAACCTTGTAAAGTTTGTCTAACCTCTGAATCTCAAATTCCTTGTCTTCAAAGACAGGCTCAGACAAGACGCTCAAGGTGACTTTCAATACTAAATTTATGTTAGGAGTTTATAAAGCTGGTTACTGTGAGCACTAGGACTTCAACCAAAAATAGAACACACGACTGCGGTTTAGCACTATGATGCCTGTTCCTACTTTTTCTCTCCTATTCCTCCATCCTCTCCTTCCTTCCCTAATCTCTCTGACCTCTTCCTTCTCTTGCCACTTTTCATCCCTTTCTCCCTCCTTTTCTTCCCTCCCTTCCAAATCATATTTGAGTGCCTGGTTATCTTAGAGACCGCACAGGCCCCAGGGATACACAGATAAACTTGAGATGAGACCATACTCTCTCTGGTACATTGAAGAGTCTTTTCTTTTCACTTATCCTAAATGTAGCTGAGCAAGTCCAGTCTGATACTATTGTCATAGAGTAATTCAGCGTGAAGTTTCTTTGGAAAGTCACATCCTTTGTTTAATTTTGATAAGCAAAAGTACTTTCTTTAGGTTCCAGCAAGGAGTCACACAGATCTGTCCAAAATATTGAAATGTTTCCTGAAGCTGTCTATGCT
Organism: Enhydra lutris kenyoni; assembly: GCF_002288905.1. Classification (NCBI taxonomy): domain Eukaryota; kingdom Metazoa; phylum Chordata; class Mammalia; order Carnivora; family Mustelidae; genus Enhydra; species Enhydra lutris. The sequence continues at coordinate 27,403,703 of NW_019154089.1, forward strand.
CTATTTATTGGTAAAGAAAGAAAAGGGACTAAAAGCTCTGAGCATGCTATTCAGGGACATGTGGAATCTTTCCTCCATTATACTCCATTCATCTCTAGGGTCATTCATCTCCAATGCCACAGTGTGGTTCACAAGGAAGAGCCCAGGTATGGAATTAGACAGACAGAGTTTACACGGCTCTAGTACTTACTAGCTGGGTCACCTTGTGTACATAACTTCACCTCTCGAAGTTGCTGATTCTGCATCTATAAAATTTAAGTGATATTATCCACCTAGCAAAACGGTAGTGAGGAATGACATTGTGTGGGTAAAGAGACTAAGAGTGTGTTGCACACATAATACATGCAGAAGAGAAGGTAACTGAGCATAACTATGAGCATAATTCAAGGAAAAGGAATTCACATTCACACAGCACCTGCTATGTATCAAGGATAATACTATTAAGCTAGGCCAGGCTACAGTGACAAATTGGTCTCAAAGTGTCTAGAAGTTCAAAACAAAATAGAAATTCATTTACCATTCATCTAATAGTACAAGTGGATGTTCCTGGTGGCAGGAACATCCTGACCTCCACGTGGTAATACTGAGACCCAGCCTTCTTCTATCTTGTGTCTCAGCCACCCTCAGCATCACATGCATTCAGATGGCAGAGAGAGGCGGAAGAAGACGTCCCTACTTCCCGACAGCCTTGGTCCAGAACTGATATGTGTCACTTCTGCTCTGACTCCATCATTGAGAACTACTCACCAGGCCACATCTGGTTATAAGCAGGAGCTAGAAAATGTAGTCACTGTAGGAAAACCACTACCCAGAAATGATTATGCCCCAAAGAAGAACAGCAAAACCTTACTCTGCTGTAGTGACTGACTGATTATGAAGCCACTTAAATCTCTGGTGTAGATATTATCACCCCCCCCATCCTACTGATAATGTTAAGTTAGTTATTAAGTAACCTCCAGGTCACCAGGATCTAAGTCTAGGTTTTGAATCCAAGGCTGGCATTCCCAATCTTGCCTCCCTATAGTCTTATGAGACAGAGTTCACAGATTACTGAATGATGGTTTAGTTAGACCCACATAGGATGCCCAAAGGGGTATTAATTTACACAAAAGATGTGCATTTATGACTTTTATTTTTTTTTTAATAAATTAGAACATTTGGTGACTCTGGATCCCCATTGTAGCAAGGCAACAATTGCCTACAGATTACTCCCTCGCTTTCAATGCTTTTGATGGGACCTGTGCTTTCGGGTTCACTCACCACTATCCCCTATCTCCCCAGTTTATCTCTGTCCAACTCCAACCACTGACATCATATACTTGGACTTTCTAGGCTTTTAAACCTGTCACTTCTGCTATAAAATATATCTTTATTTTATTTCTTGACAGGAAGTGTCAACATTTTGCTCTCAAATTTGTAATAGTCATGAGGAGAAAAAAAAATTAAATACATGTTTCTCTTTGAAACTGTCAGAAAAAGATTACTTAACACTTTTTATCTCTTCAAATTTTGTGCTTCCCTCCAGTATTTCTCACCCCATGTTTATTGTTCAATCCTGATTCACAAAGCTTTGTAAATAAATTTCCCTGCAGCTTGGCTCCAGTGAGTACAGAAGAGCTCTCCTACTCCATAACATTGGTTTTCTGTCTCTTTTTCTAGTTCCCTCCCTCTCTGCCCTTATCTACACCTCTCATTGCACTCCCAACAATTGCTTTGTTTCTATCACTCCTGGCCATCTAATCGGTGCATTAGCTGTCTGTCAACAGAGAGTTTTGACTCCCTGTTTTCAAGATTAGAGTTTAGTAAGGATGTGCAAAAGCAAGGACAAAGGACTGAGGGAGGCATGGAAATGATTGGAGAACAGGAGAGCACAGCGTGGGCCAATAATTCATCCCCTCTATGGGCCTGCCCCTAACCCTGAAAATCATTGCTGCCTGAAGCATGTAACTTCAGAGGATGGGGACTGCCTGGCCTGATCAATCTCATCACACGTAATTACTTACAATTTCAATTCAAAGTCATAACTCTGACTGATCAACAAGATTCTGCTTTGACATTATAGTAATTTGCAGCATGAAAAGGTCTCCATGAAATTCTCAATTTCTTTATTACTTAGGTTTCCCAAGGGCCTATTTTCTTAAATAGTTACCTCACTATGTGCACTTTCTGTCATCAATTGGAATCTTCACTCAACTTTCTAATTGACCATTCTTCTATACTTATTACCTTAATAATCCTTTTCCACCTTCCTCAAGCAACCCTTCTAAGTGGAAGATCAAGAAAACTGTGTTCCCATTATTCCAACATAGTATGTTCTGAAATGGGTCCCACATATCACTAGATCAAGAAGAAGCATCTAAAAGTTCCATTCTCCTGGGGCACCTGGGTGGCTCAGTCAGTTAAGCATCTGCTTTCAGCTCAGGTCATGATTTCTGGGTCCTAGGGTCAAGCCCCATGTTGGGCTCCCTACTCAGCAGGGGGTCTGCTTCTCCCTCTCCCTCTGCCCCTCCCCCTGCACACACTCCCCCCACCTCCATTGTGTTCTCTCTCTCTCTCTCTCTCTCTCTTAAATAAATAAAATAAAATAAAAAGTAGAAAAATTAAAGTTTCATGCTCCTATAAATGTTGCTAAAGCTAATAAATATATAGTTCTTTAGCATATTTATGAGACAAGTTAACAAATTAAAAGCTCTGAAAATATCTGTTAACAAAACAAAAACCACTTAAATGTAACTGTATTTTCCATACTTATTCTACTATAGAACCCATCCCACCTTTATCATGAAACACTTAGTCATGCCTGCTGAAATTAGTGTTCTATGATGAATATTTTAGGAAATGTTTTCCTAGCACTAAGATGTGTTTTATTAGATGTAAATGCTTACTTGGTTTTTGTCACCTTATTCAATTTTACTATACACATGCTAGAATAAATTATTGGTTATAATTCTTTATCGCTTCCAATAATCTTTCTCCTGTAACTTTTCAGTTCTCGTAAAAAATGATTTGAGCCTATGACCATGTGGTTTGCTTTAGCCAATGGCATAAACCAGACACAATATGAGCAATGGCTTAAAATGGACTTGCACAGTTGAGCTTGTTGTCTTGAGCTTCTGCAATGATCATGAGAACATGTACCAGCTAACCCAGTGGTCCCAGAAGGAGGAAGAGAGGCACATGGAGCACAATAGCCCCAACCCCAGCACCAGCCAACCCACAGACCTGCAACCAGAAGTAGGATTTCCCCAGCTGACCAACAAAGCATGCTCAAGAAATCAAAGCCTGTTTTGTATGCCTCCAAGATTTTGAGGTTGTTGTTCTGCAGCTCTAGTTGATTAATATAACATGCTAAGTTCTATTCTAGAAAATGTCTAGCTACACGAGAAAAAAGGAATCTCTATCTTTAGTGACCTCATAGTAAGAGAGTAGAGAAAGAACTAATTATAATTCAAGACAAAGTTAGAGTGTCAAAATAAGCATCAATAATATACTGCAGGAACATAAAAATAAAACTGATGTGATCCATGCATTTTTTTAGCAAGAAGGTAGAATTTTGGCTGGTTCTTAAAGCATTGAAAGGAGTACACTAGAAGAAGAATCAAGAAGGAAGATATTCTAGGTCTTCTTTGTGGAACAACATGCACAAAGAGAAGTATAAATGTTTTCCTTCTCAGGGAATGCTGGTGTTCTTTTGTGTGTATGTATTAGTATACCCTATTTGTAACCAAGAAAACAAGATGACTGCCCAAGATCACATAGTTAGTACATAGCATAAGTGGGTTCTAGAACCTAGGATTCCTGACTAGTTCTAGACCTCTGTTATATAGTTGTTCACATAGTCAGCTATAGAATGTAAAAACAAAAATAGAAAATTAACTTGTTTTTGTGCTTAGGAGTAACCACAGGGATCCAGGAGTAGGTAAATGAAGTTATGTATATCATGCTGGCAATCATCATAATCAATAAGAAGAAGAAGAAGAAGAAGAACCACAGAAAGAAGAATAAAAACTGCAATACCCTTAAGAGTTGATATTTATTACTCATCTATCATCATCTATCATGTGCTAGATATTGTTACATGTTTACCTCTTCTTTATAATAATTCTATGAGAAAGGTACAAATATTTGCCCCATTAAATAATTCGATATAATTAAGAAACAGAGAAATTATTCCACTTTCCCATGGTCACATGGTAAGTGGGGGAAGTAGGACATAAACCCATCTCTGTCTGTCCCAAGAGCATGACCTCAAACCAACTGTGAAAACATTTAGTAAAAATTTAGTAAAAAAAAAAAAAATAGTTCTCTAGGGAGGAGAATCTAATTTTCTAAAAACTTCTGTTGTCCAAATCCTGACCATATTAATGAAGTCCCAAGTACCAAACTGTCTTTAAAACTTTCCATGTGATTCGTCTGTACAGCCAGTGTTAAGAGCCATAGTTATACAAGGTTGAAATCTGAAGCAGGTGGGGGAGCTGGATTCAGGACAAGAAAACAAAAGAACAGGCCAATCAGACAGAAGGCAAATAAGGTAAAACTGGCCTAAAAGAATATTCATAAGTTTTTAGATCACTTAGGAAATGCTTAGAACTAATTTACTGATAAAGACAATGTTCTAAATAGAGAAAGATCTCTACAATAGCCCACTAGCACCAGGGGGCATAACTGACCCATATAACAAGTAATCTAAAGTACCAATAACACAGGGTTATTTAGGTTCTTCCAAGTAAGAGGTAAAAAGACAGATTCCATGATCTTTCATAGATAATTTTTTTTTCTTAGTAGAAGCTAGAAAGATCAGTTAATTTATTTTTAGGGCTTTATTTATTTGTTTGTTTATTTTTACAACATTGTGTGCATTTTTTTTTCATTTTATTTTATTTCTTTTCAGTGTTCCAAAATTCATTGTTTATGCATCACACCCAGTGCTCCATGCAATACATGCCCTCCACAATACCCACCACCAGACTCAACTAACCCTCCAACTCCCTCCCCTCCAAAACCCTCAGTTTGTTTCTCAGAGTCAACAGTCTCTCATGGTTTGTCTCCCCCTCCAATTTCCCCCAACTCACTTCTCCTTTCCACCTCCCAATGTCCTCCATGTTATTCTTTATGCCCCACAAGTAAGTGAAACCATATGATAATTGGTTCTCTCTGCTTGACTTATTTCACTCAGCATAATCTCTTCCAGTCCCATTCATACTAATATTTTTTGATTGTGTTATGTTAGTCACCTACAATAGATCATTAGTTTTTGATGTAGTGTTCCAAGATTCATTGCTTGCATATAACACCCAGTGCTCCATGTAATAGGTGCCCTCTTTAATACCCACCACCAGGCTCACCCATCCCCCCACCCCTTCCCTCTAAAATCCTCAGTTTGTTTCTCGGAGTCCACAGTCTCTCATGGTTCATCTCCCCGCTGGTTTCCCCCAACTCCCTTCTCCTCTCCTTCTCCCAATGTCTTCTGTGTTATTCCTTATGCTCCAAAAGTGAAACCATATGATAATTGACTTTCTCTGCTTGACTTATTTCACTTAGCATAATCTCCTCCAGTCGCATCCATGTTGATGCAAAAGTTGGGTATTCATCTTTTCTGATGGTTGAGTAATATTCCATTTTATATATGGACCACATCTTCTTTGTCCATTCATGTGTTGAAGGGCATCTCAGCTTTTTCCACAGTTTGGCTATTGTGGACATGGTTGCTATGAACATTGGGGGTACAAATGGCCCTCCTTTTCACTACATCTGTATCTTTGGGGGGAAATACCCAGTAGTGCAATTGCTGGGTCATAGGGTAGATCTATTTTTAATTTTTTGAGGAATCTCCACACTGTTTTTCAAAGTGGCTGCACCAACTTGCATTCCCATCAATAGTGTAAGAGGGTTCCCCTTTCTCCACATCCTCCTCAACATTTGTTGTTTCTTGTCTTGTTAATTTTGGCCATTCTAACTGGTATAAGGTGGTATCTCAATGTGGTTTTGATTTGGATTTCCCTGATGGCTAATGATGATGAACATTTTTTCATGTGTCTGTTACCCATTTGTATGTCTTCATTGGACAAGCGTCTGTCTGTTCATTTCCTCTTCCCATTTTTTGACCTGATTATCTGTTTTTTGGATGTTGAGTTTGAGAAGTTCTTTATAAATTTTGGATATCAGCCCTTTGTCTGTAGTGTCATTTATGAATATCTTCTCCCATTCTGTGAGTTGCCTCTTTGTTTTGTTGACTATTTCCTTTCGTGTGCAGAAGCTTTAACCAATGCGACAAAGTGGAGAGACCAGATATGGACTTCAACTTTATTGTCAAATAATCTTTGACAAAGCAGGAAAAAATATCCAATGGGGAAAAAAAATAGTCTCCTCAATAAGTGGTGCTGGGAAAATTGGACAGCTGTGTGCAGAAGAATGAAACTCGACCATTCTCTTACACCATACACTGAGATAAACTCAAAATGGATGAAAGACCTCAGTGTGAGACAGGAATCCATCAAAATCCTAGAGGAGAACATAGGCAGAAACTTCCTTAACATCGGCCACAGAAACTTCTTTCAAGACACATCTCCAAAGGCAAGGGAAAGAAAAGTGAAAATAAACTTTTGGGACTTCATCAAGATAAAAACCTTCTGCGCAACAAAGGAAACAGTCAACAAAACAAAGAATCAATCCTGGTTTAATTCTAACTAAAATTTTGAAATGATGCACATTTGATTTTGGCATCCCCTCACCTTTCTTTTTCAGTTGGCTTATATGCTTTTACCTGGTACCCGAAACCAACATATTTCCCTTCACTCCCCAGTGCAGTGGACACAGTCAGGACCTTGAGGCAACCTGATCTATGATATGTTTGTCCCTCAATGGCAGAGGTCCCCTGAGCAATACTTGCTCTCTTGTAAAACTCCCTGAGGCTGGTGTAGACTCAGAGTCCTTCTCAACTATAGGCAGGCCCTGAGAAGCAACCAGCACTGGTGCTTAGGAGGACAAACCGATTTGCCACCCCAGACCTGAGAGCCAAATAAGTTGGTAATGAGGCAGCAAAACAGCTCCAGCATGTGCTAAGGTTGACTCAGGGCAAGAAAGGGCAGCTGCTGGGTGCAAATGCTTCCCCTGCCTCCTCCATGTGTTTAACTGCTCCTTAGACCTTTCTGTCAATTACAAGGGATCTTCTTTTTGGTTTCATTTGCCAAATCAGACCTCACATTTGCATGCGTACTTCTCCAATAAATTTTTGTGGCAATCTCACTGACTATAGATCCAGTTAACACATGATAGAAGTTAAAATCCCTCACATGCATGGCCTTCTTTGTAGAAGTCCACATCCAAGTGTGGAGCCGCTTTGGTCCTCTTGAAAACCCTGACTGATTCAAGTTAGCTGGTATTTCCATCATTTTTCAGATGATCAGTTTCGTGCTCAAATGGAAAGAATGTTAGAATTTTAAGTTATTTCTTATTATTCAAGTTATTTCTTGAAGGAAAATTGTCTCCGCTTACTATATAGTTTATTTCAGGATTGGAATCATGTATTCAGCCAACAAACATTTTCTGAGCACCTACCATGGGTTAGGCATCAGGTCCAGGTTCCTCAGGCCCCCGCCACCCAGGCTGTCCCAACCTGGCAGGCGGCCCTCCCCTGGGAAGCAGAGGACCCAGGACACACGTGGGAAATGAGGGCGACCCCCGAGAGCAGACTACCCAAGGGGCCAGGCAGCACCCCTCCCGCGAGGCAGTCTTGGCGCCACACAGTACCTAGAAATATATAAATGAGTCATGGTTGATATTCTGAAAAGTCTATAGTCTGTGACAGAGATCAACAAACTACAGACTGTGGGCCAAATTTGGCCCCATTCCTGATTTGCTAAATCAGGGTTTATTGAAACACACACAGGGCCATTTGTTTATGTATTATCTATAGCTATATTTGTGCTACAGTAGCAGAATGGAGTAGTTGCTAACAGAAACTGCACCCCACAAAGCTGAAAATATTTGCCATCTGAGTCTTTACAGAAGTTTGCTGACCGCCCCCCCCCAATCTAGGAAAAGTAGGCTTATGTGAAATCAAGTGGTGCTGGTGTTATTACAAAATTCTCTGTGGGGTATATTGTGAGGAAGAGGTGGCTTCTCAGAAGGTATCTTGAAAGATAACCAAGCAGAGAGATAGAGTACAGGAATGCAGGCAGAGGTAATAGTGTGAACAAATAATGGAAATAAGAAACAACAAGGCTGATGAGGAAACTGTCTGCAACTCAGCACAGCTGGCATTTATGGTAGGGTTGCAGGTGGAGGAGGAAGAGTCAGCAATGAGTGGTGGTCAAGGACCACCTCTGAAGAGTTTCATATGCATGTAGGCCGAGGAATTGTTGAGATTTTTATGTGACAGATCCCTGCTATATTAAAAATGGAATACTATAATTCTCTTACGGGCTGAGAACATTTAGTGTTCAGTCACCATGATGCCATTACAGCATAAGATGATGTATAGGGGCGCCCGAGTGGCTCAGTGGGTTGGGCCTCTGCCTTCGACTCAGGTCATGATCTTAGGGTCCTGGGATCAAGCCCCATGTTGGGCTCTCTGCTCAGTGGGGAGCCTGCTTCCCCCTCTCTCTCTGCCTGCCTCTCTGCCTACTTGTGATCTCTCTCTCTCTGTCAAATAAATAAAATCTTAAAAAAAAAAGATGAAGTATAGTTTCAAATGAATAAACTGAATCTCTGTCAAATGGATATCCAGCTATTTCCTCCCTTTATAATAGTTCACAGTAACTAGGAAGAGTTAAAGGATACCAATGGAGTACAGGATGGGAGACCTGGCTTAATCTATGGGAGTTGAGAATGTTTTCCCAAAGACGTGACATTGATGGTAAGATCTGAGAGCTGAGGAGAGATTAGCCAGGGAAAGAGTCAAAAATCACTTGAGAACTTTGTTTTAGTATTTTAAAATCTGCAATACTGAGTCATTCTAAAATGATATTCCTTTTCCTGGGTTGAGGAGGTCATTGGATTAAATACCATTGAGTCTGTCAGTAACATGGAGATAATAATGGTACCCAGATCAAAGGTTGTTCTAAGGACAAACTGCAAAGGGATGGTGTTTAACATAAGGTCCAGCATCAGCACACAGGAAGCATGCCAGAAAGGCTGGTTCTCAATCTTAGTAACTGTTTTTGGTTTTGGTTTTGTTTTCTTCTTCTTTTTGTTTTCTAGCAATGATGAGCTGTATTGCCTATTTTACACCCTTCACAGAGTCTAGGCATAAAAGAATTTTGGACTACAGATTGTTGTAGAATATCAATTAATACAGTATTTTTGGTGAATCGTGACTCTCAGTCAAAAGCAAAGGAGCTTTACCTCTCACTAAGTATGGGAATCCCTGCTTTCAAATTTCTAACAGATGGTCTTCCAATACCCACTTGGATGAGGCCAATGACCACTTGCTCCCCAACTGGGAAACTCTGATAGCAGGAAAATTCTTCTCCATATGGAGCCCAAATTAACTTTCCTGAAACAGCCACCCATTGGCCTAACTTCTGTTCTCTGGACCATATTGAATATAGCCTATGCCCCTTCCACATGATATCCCTTCAAATCTCCTGATAGTAGCTTTCCCACACAGAGTTCAGACTACAGGATTGGGCCCCTCCATTACACTGCACTGTCTTTTCTCTGTGACCTTCAATAATTTTAAAAGACAGAGTTCCCTTACAACAAACCTCACATCTAATTCATCTCTGTATCTACCCAGCATAGTGTCTTTTCAAAGCAGGTACTTTGTGATAAATAAATGTTTAATGTTTGTGATAAATAAATGGAAAAAAATCTATTTCAAAGCATATTACTCTTTAAAGAGCAAAATAAAACTGAATAATCTTTCAGCTAATTTTATGCCAAATTCTAGTGTGCATCAGAAAACATCATGGGCCACTTAGCAAAGAAGTTGATTTCTGGGCTACATTAGAGACTCTGATTCCATCAATCTGGAATTTTTCTAAGCATTTGCCTTCGTATCAAGCATCTGTATATTTGAATCAGGTGGTCTGTTGGAGAAATACTGCTTTAAACAACACTACAGGCAGGGATACCTGGATGGGTCAGTTGGTTAAGTGTCTGCCTTCAGCTCAAGTCATGATCCTGGGGTCCTGGGATCAAGTCCCACTTTGGGTTCTTTGCTCAGCAGGGAGCTTGCTTCTCCCTCTGACTGCAGCTCCCCCCTGCTTCCAAATGAATAAATGAATAAAATATTAAAAAAAAAAAAACCCTCCAGACATCAAACCAAACAACTTTTTTTAAACTTTATATTTGGAAGTAGCAAACACATTTCAGTCATTTTTACTTAGAACAACTTTTCATTTGCCCGCTTATTATTTTTTTCTCCTTGAAGCATTTTTTTTCTGAGTTACCCAGCCATAACTACCCTCCCATGCTGAGAGGTAAGTATGCTCCATCTATTACATTCTTTTCAGACCTCCTAAGGAGGTAATTAGGCATTGCAATTGATTGCAATTTATTAATCAGAACAGGATGTTAGAGTTTGGGGGTGGGGAAGCACAGTGATGAAGTCTAGTATAAATGCAGGGCAAATGTGTAGAGTGACAGGGGGATAAGGCAAAAATAACTGCCAAATCACAGGATGTTTCGAACTGATACTTGCTTTGTACAGTGGTGTCCTGATCTATATAAAGGGGATATTAAAACTTGGCTGGTCTACCTCTAGAGCCAGGTGTAAGATTTATTCTATGAATATTTATTGAGTGTCTGCGATGTAGCAGGTACTGTCCTTGGTGCTAAGGGTACATCAGAGAACAAAACTAAATCCTTGCCTCGGAGAGAGATTAAAAAAAATTAACTTCATACATTTGTATTATACTATATTATACTACCCAGGAATTAAGTAGAACTGAGTCATGAGATAGAGTGAGAGGAGGAGGGTGCAGGTAAGGTCTCCCATGGGAAGGTTGCAGAAGGATTCTCCAAGGAGGTAATATTTAAGTATAAATTTAGGTGATGTGAACGAGCATGTCCCAGGAAGGTCTAATAGGAGAAACTCCAGGGAGAGGGAATTACCAGGCAAAATGCCTAGGTGGGCACAATAGGATGAGTGTACTCCACATGTTGGAGAATAGCAGGAATACATGACTGCAATGGAGTGGCCAAGTAAAGAAAGTGGTGGAAGAAAATAAGATAACACAGATGGAAGCATGTTGAAAAGCAGTCTATAATGGGGTACTATTCTTACAGGATATTAAGTCACCAAAGAACCTAAGTAATTACTCAGTCTAGTCTATCCATTCTATAGGTGGGAAAACAGCCCCCAGAGAACTTAATAGACATCTCCATAGTAGAATAGTGCCCAGGTCCTGTGATTTGTAACAGAGCATTCATTGTCATCTGTCCTGATTTTCTGCTTACTCTTCCTCCATTTTTTTCTTTTTCTTCCATGAATTTCCTTTCTTCCTTTCCTTTTCTGCTACCTCATCATCTGAGTCCCCTTATTTCTTTTCCTTTTTCCCTCCTTGTCTCTATGCTTTCTTTTTCCATTCTTTTGCCTCTCTCTTCCTCCCCATGACATCAGTCTTTTCTAATTTCATGGTTTGTGGTCAGTGTTAGGTCAAGACAGCAAAATTTATCCCTATATGAAACACTTCTGACCAACAGGCATATGCTATTCAGTATCAGATAACTTCAAATTCTAACATCTACAGACCTCAAAATAATCATTTTCTTAATTTTCCCTCTACTCTCTTGAAAAGCTATCTGTTATTTTGGCTAAAAAATATCCCATCCTAGTGTCTGACATATAAACCACCTCCATGATTACAGAGGTATGTATCTTCATACATAGAAGTATGTATGTACTTCTATGCTGGTTGTTTGGTACAGAAAGTGCAAAGAAAGGCCCAAGTGTAGCAAAATCCAAACCAAACCTCTAATACAATGGAGCAGGCATTAAGTAAAAGTCACTGCCATTAGGTAAGGGGGACGATAAAGACTTTAGCCAAACCAGAGGAAACTGCTATCCATTTTAAAGAGATCTATTTGTTTATATCTAGCCCATTTCTGAAAGCAGGTGTCTTATTTCAGCCCAGAATCTTATAAGAGAAGCTAGGAAATGGTGATATTTTGTGTGTTGCTATCAGTGATCCAAGTAGATGTCTGATCTCTAAACTGAGTGTAGAAGCAATGCACTGTGAGTTTGTCACATCCTCTTCCCAGCACACATCCCCAAGTGAATCCTAATACAAATCCCTGGCCATTATATTTCAGTTTTATATTTCTGGCCACATAGCTAGGGAATGCAGAGCTGGCATCTGTAGAAATTGATTTTTCTTTTCCTGTAGAAAGAGCCCTTTGCTGTCACAACAAAGCATATTCTTTTCCTTAGAAAGAAAGTAAAAGGAATTACTGGGGGTACTTTTATCCTGCCAAACAGCCAACATCAGTCTTCCACACAGCTTTTCAACTCCTCCAACTCTATCAGTTGTCACTAAAAAATATAACAGCTACATACACATAACAGAGTCTCTAAAAACTAATAATCTAAAATTTGCTCCCAGAACTAATCTCCCTGGGATTCAGTTTGTTAATCTGTAAAATGAGAGTGTCAAATAAATGATGTTTATATCTGTGGTTACTACCATCCTATTCCTTCTAGATTCTTTCTTCCTCGCATCAGGAATGATGCTACATGGGTTATAGTATAAGTCTAAGACTTCTCCCTCCTCTCTCTCCTTACCAGTGACCAAAGAAAGAAAGGCTCTATGGTTTTTAATCCTGATATTATTAAAATCATATATTTTCATGAAATTTCAGAGAGAATAAGAAGGAGATTAAAATTTGGTTATGAGTTGTTGTGGGATGCTGTATGGTACCTCATGGTGGTTTGGGGATTCAGCTTTAAAGCTTGATTACATTTATATGTAGAGTATAAATGTGTAGGAGAATATGATTGATAAAATGTATATGTTTATAGAAGGAACCACACAATGTTGGAGGGAGGGAAGATCTGGCAAATACTCTAAAAAACAATGATAAAACTGGACGGAATTGAGAGAACCTGGGTGGCTCAGTCACTTGAGCATCTACCTTTGTTTAGGTCATCTCAGGGCCCTAGGATCAAACCTGGGTCTCTGCTCAGCAGGGAGTTTGCATCTCCCTCTCCCTCTGCCCTTTCCCCTCTGCTTGTGCTCTCTCAAATAAAATAAAATAAAATCTTAAAAAAATAAAAGCAGAATTGTTAATAGCAATCACTGTAGGACTCTGAAAGTTGATCAAAGGCATACAATAAATTGAGAAGTATTTACTCAAGAAAAACTACTAATCATCTCTAAGGACAGTGAAAGTTTGTGACTTTATAGGCTGTTCTCATTCTTCCTTCCAGCTCATGGCATGGTGGCTCTACTATGGCTGGGCAGAGTGTAAGAACAGAGAGCTCTACTACCATGTAGGGTTAACTTGATTTGGAACAGAGTGGAGAGGAGCCACATGTCTAAGGGCTTTATTGAAAACAATAGTGATCTTTGTGCCAATCTAGGGGAGACAAACCTCACATCTGCCAGAGATTGTGATAATGACTGGGCCAAATAACACATTAGCCAGAAATATAGCAAGGAAATACAATGAACAAAGTAGGCATGAGAAGTTTTGATAATAATCCAAACGTTTCTGGTAGTCTAGAAGGCTGTCTCTGTGCTTGGGAGAGTCAAGAGGAGGTCTTGGTGGAGCACCTGGTTGGTTCAGTTGGTTAAGCATCTGACTTCAGCTCATGTTGTGATCTCTGGCTCCTGTGATGGAGCCCTGACTCAGGCTCCCTGCTCACTGCTTGTCTATTTCCCTCTGCCCCTACCCCCACTTACACTCTCTCTCTCTCTCTCTCTCTAATAAATAAATCTTATTTTTAAAAAAAGAAAGAGAATTCTCTAGCTATCTACTCATCCCTAGATGAATGTGAAGCTTTGCACAATGGAAAATAAAATCTGACCCATATTTGATAACTTCTTGAGCTTTGAAGAATTCTGCAATCTACACACAGAACCACTGGCAAAAAAGGAACATCTCAAAGTGTTTAAATACAACTTCTGACCACTCGTTGGCTGACCACAAAACTCTGCTGATAGGAGCAAACCTAAGAAAGCCAGTCTTTAAGGTTAAAAAAATTCTTTTTCCAAAAAATAACCTGAGTAAAGACGTCACTGATTATACAATGCAAAATAGAAGGATTTGATAGACTGAATCCAACCAAGTCACTAAACAAACAACTAAAGTGAAAACAATTTGGCTTAGGATGGCGAAATCAGAATCCAGAGTACTACAATATATCTAAAATGCCCATTCCCAACCAAAAAAAAAGAAGAAGAAGAAAAGAAAAGAAAAATGAAACATAACAGGAAAGTTTGTCCAATCCACACACAAAGAAAGCATAAATAGAAAAACATAAGTAGAAATTATCATTGAGGGTATCCAGATGTTTACTCTAACAAAGGCTACAAAGCAGCAACAAAGGGAGAATATGAAGGATAATTAATGCATTCAAAGAAGTAAGGATTCCTTTAAAGAATTAAAGGAAAATATCACAAATCACTAATGGAGAATATCAGTAGAGATAGAAAATACAAAGGAGAACAAAACTGAAATTCTGAATTAAGGGTACAATAACTGACATTAAAGAATACATTGAAAGGATTCAATATACTAGAGCTGGCAGAAGAAAGAATCAGCAAAAAAGAATAAAATAGAGACTGTACAGTCTGAAAAAGGGGAAAAATGAAGAAAATAAACAGGTCCTCAGAGACCTATGGAACTATATCAAAAGTACTAACATGCATAATGGGAATCCCAGAAAAAGAAAAAGGAGCAGAGAAAATATTTAAAGAAGTAATGGCTACAAACTTCCAAAATGTTTGAAAAATATTAATCTGCATATCCAAAAAGCACAACAAATTCTAAGTATGGTAAAGACAAAAAGATAAACTTCTAGTCACATCATAACCTGTTGAAATTCAGAAACATAATATCTTGAAAGGAACCACAGAAAAAAAGCATCATCAGAAAAAAAGCAGAAACCATAAAGCAATGGGATAACATATTGCAGATCCTGAAAAAACATTGACAACGTGTAAATGTTAATTCTATATCCATCAATATTATCCTTTAAAAAATGAAGGGGAACCATTAAAAAGTGAAGGTGAAATACAAGTATAAAAAGTATTAATTCCTAGCAGATCTGCCTTTGAAATAAATCCCAAAAGAAATCTTCCAGGTTAAAATGAAATGAAACTAGACGATAACATGAATTTACACAAAAGAAATACCTTGGTAGAGGTAATTGCAAGATATGCATTAAAAAGTATATAAACACATTTTTTCTTTCTTCTCTCAACTTCAAGACAACTGTACTAAAAACTTTCAGAAACTGTATTACTGAGTTTATAACATATGGATATATAATATATTTGAAAATAAATACCCAAAGTAGAGAGGTGCTATAATGGAGATATAATATAATATAATATAATATAATACAATGGAGCTATAATGAAGACAAATTTATATTTTTTACTAGATTTAAGTTTGTATTAATCTGAAGTCAATTGTGATAAATAGTCATGCTGTAATCCCTGAAGCAACCTTAAACATAAATAAAACTTTATGTAAGAAAAATATCAACAAAGGAATGTAAATGGCACACACACACATACACACAAATTCAAAAGGCAGTATAAAAAAAAACATAAAAACAGAAAAAGGAAAAATACATAGAAAATCATTAGCAAGATGATAGAAATAAATTCAACTACATTAAACACTAAATATGAATAGATTAAAAATTCCCAAGGAAAACCAGAGGCTATCAGACTGACTAAAACAAACACGAGACCCAAAATTATGCTACTTGCAAAGCTTTAAATACAAACATACTGAGATATAAACACTTTAGATACAAAGACACAAAATTAAAGCAAAAGAATAAGAAAAGTGTACCATGCAAAGAATAAAAATGAGAGAGCTGGAGGAGCTATACTAATACTAGACAAAATACACTTTAAGATAGAAAATGTTAGTAGAAGCAAAGGGGATATTTTATAATAGTAAAAGAATTAGGAATATGTAACAATTATAAACATTTTTGTACATAACAGCAGAGTCCCAAAATACATGAAGCAAAACCTTAAAGAACTGAAAAGAGAAATAAATAGACCATCAAACAACAAAAATAACTGGAAACTTGAGAACCCTTCTCTCAAAAATTGACATAAAAACTAGACATAAAATTAGCAACCATATATAAGACTTAACATTATCAGCTATGAATCAACATGATATAATTGACATCTAGGGAACAATTCACCCAACAACTGAGAAATATTCATTCTTTTTAAGTGCATATGAATCATTTTCCAGTATTGACCATATGCTAGGCCATAAAGCAGTAGCAATACACTGAAAGTATTCAATTATACAAAAGATGTTCTCACAATGGAATTGAATTAGAAATTAACAAAAGAAAATAGGGGAAATTCATAAGTATTTGAAAATATAAAAACACTTCTATATAACACATAGGTCAAAGAAAAAATCATCAAGGATATTAGTAAATATTTTTAACTGAATGAAAACAAAAGCACAACATATAAAAACTTATGAGGTGTCAGTAAAGCAGTACTAAGAAGAAAACATACAGCTTTAAATACCTGTATTGATAAAGAAAAAAATAAATCAATAACATAAACTTTGATCTTTAGAAACTAGAAGAAAAATGTAAACTAAACCCCAAAGCCAAAGCAAGAAAATGGAAGTTAATATTAGAGCAGAAATCAAGGAAACTGGAATCAGAAAAAAAAGTCAATATAACCAAATGACAAACTTTTATCTAAACTAACAAAGGATGAAAAGGAAGACAGAGATTACCCAAAAAAAGGAGACATCATAAGCAAATTGATAGAAGTTAAAAGAAGTTTCAAAAACATTATGAATAACTTCATGCCAATAAATTCTTCAGCTTGGATGAAAAGGAAAAATTAATAGAAAGATATAAATTAATAAACCTGACTCAAGAATAGATTGAAAATCTGATCGACCTAAAATCCACAATGAGACTGAATTATGATTAAGAATAACCCCACAAAGTAAAGTCCAAGGCCAGAGGGCTTCACTGGTGAATTCTTTCAAACATTTAGATAAGAGACTTTAGTAATCCTCTATAAACTCTTCTAGAAAACAGAGGAGGAGGGAACACAACTTATCATTTAAGACCCTGATACCAAAGACAAAGACATCGCTCACCAAAAACAGACCCAAAAACTGCATGCCAATATTTTTCATATGTAGATACAAAAATTTTTCCAAATATACGAGCAAGCACAATCAAAAACAAATTAAAATGTTTATACATTGTGAACAAGTGGAATGTATCCCAGGAATGCAAAGTTAAACTATCCTCCAAAATCAGTTAATGTAATATACCATATTAATTTACCAAAAAAAAAGCAAAAACTACATGATCATCTTAATAGATGCAGAAAAATCCTAATTAAGACATCCAAATCTCATTCATTATTAAAAAGGAAAAATAAACTCTCAACAAACTAAGCATAAAATAAAATTTCCCCAGCCTAATAAAAAGCATTTACAAAAACCTATAGCTAACATTAAATGAAATAATGAAAGTCTGAATTCTTTCCCTCAACATCAAGAACAAGGTAAAGGTGTCTACCTTTGCCATTTCTAGTCAATAATAAAAGTTTCAGCTAGTGGAATCAGGTTATAAGAGAGACTACAGAGCATCCAAACTGGAAAAAGAGAAAGAAAACCATATTAATTTGCAGACACATAATCTGCATGTAGAAAATCTAAGGAATGCACACACATATACTACTAGAATTAATGATTTCAGCACTGTCACGGAATAAAAGATCAACATACAAAATCAATTATAATTCTATATGCAATCACTGAACAATTCAGAAATAAATTTTTTAATTCCATTTATGATAGCATTGTAAAAATAAAAATATATATGAATAAGTTTAATAAAAGAAGGACAAAACTTACAAAACATTATAGAAATAGATTAAGAAGACTTAAATAAATGGAAAGAGATTCTATGTTCATGGATGGGAGATTCAGTATTATTGAGATGAATTTTCCCCAAAACTGATATGTAGGTAAGGTATTGAGTCTTATCAATACTTCAGCAGGCTTTTTTTTCTTTTTTTTTTTGCAGAAATTGACAAGCCAACCTAAAATTATGTGGAAGTGCATGCAAATGACTCAGAGTAGCTAAACAGTTTTGAAGACAAAGAATAAAATTAGGGGACTCATATTTCCCAATTTCAAAGCATACAAGAAGGCTATAATAATCAAGATAGTGTGATATTGGATGGGGTGCCTGGGTGGCTCAGTGGATTAAAGCCTCTGCCTTCAGCTTGGGTCATGATCCCGGGGTCCTGGGATCAGCCCCACATCGGGCTCTCTGCTCAGCGGGGAGCCTGCTTCCCCCCCAACCTCTCTCTCTGCCTACCTCTCTGCCTACTTGTGATCTCTGTCTGTCAGGTAAATAAATAAAAATCTTAAAAAAAAAAAAAAGATAGTGTGATATTAGCATAAAAGTAGATGTATAGATCAATGGAACAGAATTGAGAATCTAGAACTACTTTTTTACATTTAGATCTATTAATTTCAACAAAAGGGCCAAGGCAATTCTGTGAGAAAGGATAAGCTTTTCAAAAATTGGTACTGGAACAGTTGACATTCACATTGAAAAAAATGTATTTAGACGTTAATCTCACACCATATGAAAAATTAACTCAAATGGACCATAGAGCCAAATGTAATCACAAAAATTATGAAACTCTAGAGGAAAGCATAAGAGAAAAATCTTTGTGACTGCAGATTAACCAAACATTTCTTAATTACAAAAAAGCACATTGATAAAAAAATGATAAATTGATCAACAAATTAAAACCTTTGTAGTTCAAAAAATACCATTAATGGAAAAATAAGTTACAAATTAAAAGAAAATATTTGCAAATCATCTATATAATAAGGGACTTATATTCAAAATATGTAAGAAACAACTAAATAAGACAAGCCAATTTTTTGAAAAGCCTGCTTGAAAAACAGTTTCTGAAGTTGCTAAACATAGATTTACCATATGATCCCGCAAATCTGCTCTCAGTATCTACCCAAGAGAAATGAAAACATATATCCATGCAAAGTCCTGTATGTGAAAGTTTACAGTAGCCTTATTTATGGTAGTCAGAAAAATCTGAATGACCATCACCTAATGAATGGATAAAATGTGCCATATCCCACAATGGAATGCTATTCAGAAATAAAAAGGAATAAACTATTGATATATGTAACAATATAAATGAACTTCAAATGCATTAATGAGGGAAGTAGGCTAGGTGGAAAGAACATGGTCTATCTAAAGCAGCCAATTATTATCATATAGAAAAATTGTCACGTGGGCTTACTGTTGCTGGGTCTTCAGATTTTACAAAAAGAGTGAGAAAGGAACATTTGTATGTAAATTTTCTTCAGTGGTCATCTGCAGATGACCTCTGGCTTTTTTGCTATTTGCTGGTTTATTCCAGAGGTGAGGAAGTTTGGCCTTCTAGAATTCTGCCTGCCTCCTACATGGTATCCTCAATTTTGTCACTTATTCCCTAAAGTCTAAAATATTTACTATCTGGCCTTTGCAAACAAAGTATGCCTCCTCCTGCATTAGTTGATTTTCTTCAATACATGATGTCAGCTGCTTATGCCCATCCTGATTCTTGTATACTGAATGTGTGTGCCTGGGAGGAGGTGTATTCCCAAACAAAAATTTGGGCTGTTTCTGTTTGCTCAAACAAAAATAGAACTTCAGTTCTCTACTTGTGCATTTTATGTCTAGCTGTCCTCAGTTTTCTCCTATATAAGCTCTTTGCCACACTTCACATTAACATTTGAGATAGAAAAATGGGGGCGGGACCCAGATGTTCCTGAACATCTCAGCTTCCTGTTTTCCACCATTCTGAAAATCCATTTCTCTCCAGCCCTTTTTTTTTCTCAACAGAACATATTGACTGTAACTTTCTGCCCCCAAATGTGAAATGCATTCTCTTTCAAACATAACATTTCTTTAGGAGTTGAGATAGATTTCTAGACTATGACACTGCTTCATTGTTTTTCTGTCCAGTTCTGTATTGGTATCACTCTACTTCAACTACAGTCACTTAATGTTGTATTTACTATAAAAGGGCTAGTTCCCTGGGCATACACTCCTTTGTCATTAATCTGTTTTCTATGTCTTACCTTTTTTTTTTTTAATGTTTTTTTTTAAGATTTTATTTGTTTATTTGACAGACAGAGATCACAAATAGGCAGAGAGGCAGGCAGAGAGAGAGAGGAGAAAGCAGGCTCCCTGCTGAGCAGAGAGCCCGATATGGGGCTCCATCCCAGGACCCTGGGATCATGACCTGAGCTGAAGGCAGAAGCTTTAACCCACTGAGCCACCCAGGAGCCCCACCTTTTTTTTTTTTTTAACCACTGAAAGTACTGTGTTTAGGGGCACCTGGGTGGTTCAGTGGGTTAAGCCTCTGCCTTCAGCTCAGGTCATGATCTCAGGGTCCTGGGATGGAGCCCCACATCAGGCTCTCTGCTCAGCAGGGAGCCTGCTTCCCCCTCCCTCTCTGCCTGCCTCTCTGCCTATTTGTGATCTTTCTCTCTGTGTGTCAAATAAATAAATAAAATCTTTAAAAAAAAAAACCTACTGTGTTTATCTCTATACTCTAGATCAGAAAACTGATAACAAAGTGAGGCAGTGTCCTGCCCCAGGTGTGAATCAGCAAGGATTGGACCCTAGGTCTATCAGCCTCCTCCTTGTATTTTTGTATATATTTTGTATTTTTGTATGTGTGTAGTTTTTTATTCCATTTGTTTTTTGCTCTTTTCCAGTATTTTATAAAACCTGCTTGAAACGTTTAAACCTCTGTTCAGATAAGTATATCCCAGAGCATTTGCCTGAGACAGAACCTAGTACAAAGGATTTACAGCTGGATTATCACATCTCTGGGGCCTTGTGTGATGGTGGCAGTATGGAAAACAAATTTTACAGAATCTCCAAGTGAGGATAAAATTTAAGGGACAGGGTCATGGACCATTTTATAAAACTTTTCATTTGAAAACATTTCAAACTTAGAAGTTACACAAATAGTGAAGAATATATATATATATATATATATATATATATGTATATATTCATTTATATTTATATTTAACATATATATATATACTTTTTCCTGAATGTTGGAAAGTAAATTACATTCATTGTTGCCCTTTATGCCTAAACACTGCAGTGTGTATTTCCCAAGAAGGCTATTTTCTTCTACACCCACACTATAATTCTCAGCTTCAGCAAATTGAACAGTAATATAGAACTTTAATCTACTGTCTGCATTTCTTGTCAGTTTACCCAATAATGCACAATGGGACAAAGGCATTGAAGAGTTTCGTGTGATGACTGTTGACAAAGTTTTTAAAGAGGTGTGGGGCACCAAAGAAATGGGCAGAAGTTTTGTGGGAAGTCCTATTAATAGTCCCAGGAACCTGTGATATACCACTGTTGGTCTTCTTGCCTAGATGAGTGGGCGAGGCAGGGGCAATGGGGTTCATCCTGGCCCCAACCCCAATACCTCTGCTGAATCACAAGCCTAAAAAGAAATGGTTCTAATTTCTAAGTTTTTGCATATATCTTATCTTCAAAGCCTCCTTACAGCTCAATTCAAATCAGTGAGTGGCTTGTCTTCTAAGTTTGAGAATCTCCCTTGCTCCTCTGTCTTGTACTCTAAATCTTCCTACCCTTCTTGCCAATTTATTTGTGAGCTCCATGAAGGCAAGGATCTCATCTCTCTCATTTTCTATTGTCTTACCTGCCCTGAGAACAGAGGGAACAGAGCCTCGCATGGAGTAAATGTTCACAGTTCAAACATTTGCCTGAGTTGGTTTTCTTCTTTCCATCCTCGCATCTGTGGGTCAGATCAGGACACTTTGGTCTGCAATTCCTCTGGCAGGCATGCCTATTTCAGTGAAAATGAAACAACTAGAGGAGAGTGCTCTGGCTGGGTTTTTGATGTGACACTGATAGCAAGCTTTCGTGTTTCAGTTTCCTTTTTATATAAACACTGCTGCTCCTTGGAGGGCTAGAACCTTGCATGCCGAATCAACACACAAATCTCTGTGGATTTAAATTTCATGATTGCTTTGCAGAGATGTCATGGGTAGGAACAGGATCCCCAATTTTGAAAGGTTATGATGTGTAGCTTCTGTAGCTCTCTGAGGCTGAAAATCCCTTGGCTTCCTTGCATCTCCTCCATGAGCTGTAACCTCATTATGCAACGATGACTGTCACTCACGAAGAAGGATAGGGGATCAGAGCTCTCGCTCATTATACACATCGTCACTCAGAAGGATTCTTATTTGTGGCTTTCACTTTTCATTTAGCTTTTTCTGCTCAGGTCAAAAAGATTAAAATTAAGAACTGAGGAGAGAGGAATCAAAATATTAACAGATTTTTGTTTATTTGTTTTAATATGTCTCCTGACCTCTTTGGATACCAGTTTAAGGTCATAGAAAAAAAAGTTCCTGACCTCTTTGGATGCCAGTTTAAGGTCATGGAAAAAAGAATTAAGACTATGGGACCTGGTCTGTCATTATTCTCTGTGTGACAGTTAGCAAGTTAATGTCTTACAGTCACTATTTCTTCCACCATAAAATGGAAACAGCAACTAATCTGATGGGTTGTTTTAAATGAAAGGGAAACTTATTTACAAGTTATCCTCTTGGGGACGCCTGGGTGGCTCAGTGGGTTGAGCCTCTGCCTTCAGCTGGGGTTGTGGTCTCCGTCCTGGCATTGAGCCTTACATCGAGCTCTCTGCTCAGCGGGGAGCCTGCTTCCCCCTCTCTCTGCCTGCTGCTCTGCCTGCTTGTGATCTCTCTCTCTGTGTCAAATGAATAAATAAAATCTTTAAAAAATAATAATAATAAGTTATCCTCTTGTCCTCCTTGTGCTGGGGATCTCTAGTGTCAATGGATTGTCTCCATAATCACCCAGCATCCATTTTGGATGCTGATCTCAGCACCTCAAGTTTTGTAAAGAACCCACCCACACAAGTGTCTTTATGAGCTACGTCAATTTTACCACAGCTTTTATAAGAATGAGGAGGAAGGTTATATTATGTACATGATTTTTTTTTAATTTAATCCCTCTTTTTGGTTCCCCTAAAGACATTTAGTTGAGCTGCGGTAGGTATGATGCAGGCAGGGTAACTTTCTGATTCTTCCTCCAACAGGGACAAGTCAGCTTGGCCCCTCTCATTCCCTTCCTAAGGAATTTGAATTCCTTACCTTGCTATTATTAAGAAGAATAGTTCCTACCCTCTAAAGCCTTAGAGACTACCCCCTGAGGCACTGAAATCCTAAGGGACTTATGAGAATTTCAAAAAGTAAACAGCTATCTTTAGTGGGAAATTGGTGTCTTTGTAAAGAAAATTTAAAATCTCCATAGAGTCAGACTGCTTGGATTCAACTCCCGTTCTGTAATTTACTAGCTTGTGACCTTGGGCAAATTGTTTCCCCTTGTTAAACTTCAATTTCCTTATCTCTAAAATAAGAATAATAGAATATACAGTGTAAATAGAATTTACATTATAATGTTATGATTAAATGAGATAATCCCCAAAGAGTGTTTAGCACAGGACCTGGTTTATAATCCCACACAAATTAAGAAATAGATATGTAAAACAGCTAGTACATTGGGGTACCTGGGTATCTTAGTCTGTTAAGTATTTAAATCTTTAGCTCAGGTATTGATCTTGGGGTTGTAATAAAATAAATAAAATAATAAAATAAAATTAAAATAAAATGCCTAGTACATTGTAGGCTTTCAATAAGCAGCAGCTATGTCCATTTTTTAGGCTTTTATATGATCCAGATGATAACATATTGTCACGACAGAGATTTCAGGCATTGTTAAGGAAATATGGTTGGGTGGGGAACACTTCTGCACTCATTTAACAGGAACCATCTATGGAAAGGAAGAGTCCTGGATAGATTTTAGAGATGCAACTTTTCCTATGTGTTCTGCACCCTTTTAACTTTTGAGGGATGCATCATCTGCCCCATATCATCCCCACACCAAGATGTCCTCACTATTTTTTCCTTATTAGGTAGAGTCTAGGTTCATACAGTGGTCTTTCAGCTTAACCACAAGTCTGGCCAATGAGATTTAGTCTCACAAGTTATTTATCAAATTTTAATCTCATAAGGCTTTTGTTGAGTGGTGTCACCTCCTTTATGGTGGATAAAATGTACCACCCAGATTCCCACTGATGGAAGGACCATTTACCTCAGTTGTCAGCAGGCTGCCTCAGCTGTCAGCATCTCCGGGCCTTGCTCCAATGGTAGAAAGCCACCCAAGGGCATGCCCTTAAGGGGCAGCCTCACATACAATGACTGATTGAGACAGGGGATGGAGGTTCTAAAGCTCCTGTCACTTTGGTGCTTTGTGGAAGAATTCTGTGGGGTGTGCTGAGGCTTTGTTGGGTCTGCCTCCCAGTAGAACTTCTCCATCTTCCCAGTCCTCTCCCACCTTCATTCCACATGCACTGATGCCTGACAAATATCCTGCAAGCCAAACGTCATTTCAATGTCTGCTTCTGAGGAACTCAATATGTAGCATTCTGTTATGGGACCTATATACTTGATCACTTAAGGAATGCTGATGACCATGCTAAACATGATGGCGTTCATAAAGGAAGTACACATGTTCTTGTCCATAAGGAGACAGAATACACACATACCCATAAAAAAGCTAAATAATAATGCAACATTATATATGTAAAAATATGTGAGTTTACATGATTATGTGACAAAATGAGAGAGAGAGAGAGAATGTATTCAGAAAATTAACAATACACCAGGTTAGTTCAGGGAGTTTTCGAAGAAGAGTTAGGCTTGTGTGGGCTCTGAAAATTGAGGGGAATTGGGATGAGCACTCTAATGTGTAATTTAAAAATGTTTTCCCTTTTAGGAGGAAGTAGACAAACTGCCTTTCTCAATTTGTGATAAACAAACAGATTAAATTCAGCTACTAATCCTATCCTTGTAGTTCTTTCAGAAATTGCAAAACCAGAGCCTAGAAATCACTGGAGCTATAGCAGGACTGAGAAACCATGCTTGTTTTAATACAGCTGACCTGGCAGCTTAAGCGGTCATCACGATGTATTGGGTATGGAACATGTGGGGCAGCCTTAAGGCGATTCTGGAAGGTTGTAGATAAGCAGGTTTGGCAAAGACAAAGTCTGAGCTCGGTTACTGTTCTCCACAACTGCCTCCCAGACAACTTCTTACTCTGTTGTAAGTGTCAGATGGCAGGGCCTATCACAGACCAAACCCTTGGTCCCCTTAATACACACACAAGGGGGGTGAGACCCCATAGGCATTTGTAGAAGTGGCAAAATAAATGAGCTGAGCCCAGACAGAAAAGAACACTCAACCATGCTGCTTTGCTCATTCATTCATTCAAATATTCATTCAACATTATTTATTAAAAGCCTATTATGCGCCTGGAACTACACTAAGCATAAACCTCAGAGCCTAAGAAGGTCTGTGGGAACTAGAGACCATAAAAAATAATGTCAATGCATAGGACAAAATGGGGGCAGGATCTTCAACACAGGATAGTAGGAAGGGATTTTCAAAAGAGGAAACAAGCAGAAATCATAAAACCAGAAAAAAAGTGGACCAGGTGGGAAAAATCTCAGATGGAAGATAACATGGCTCATTTGAAGACCTACAAAGAGGCCACACAGCTAAAGCAGACCAAAGGAGGAAACAGGTAAATCAGCTGAGGATTAAAAAAAGACTTAAAAAGATCACTCAGGAACTTGGTCAAGAGTTTGGATTTTTGACCTAAGAGCAAAAGGAAGCATGTAAACTTTAATAATGACCCAATTAAATATAAAAGCATATTCCTTCTGCAGGGTAGAGAAAAACTGCTCCCAGATGACTTAGCCAAAGCTCTTGGAAGACCGATGATAATGGAAATTTTCCTTATCCTTATTACTTTATTCTTCTCTCTCTTTGCGGTAGCCTCCAGCCCCAGAACTAAACTGCGGAGCTTACCATACTGTGTGCCCACCAGTGAAACTGGTGATCTTCTAAATTTTGGAGGATATGTATCAGAAGCTATGGAGTATATTGAGGAAGAACAGGGGTGTTGGTGCAGATATGTACAGGTTGAGTTCTGACTGATTATTTCACGTTCCTAAGCCTCAGTTTTGTTGGTCTTTAGAGTATATCTGGCAACATCCTCCCTACTTTCCTTATATAAGAAAGGTGAGGAGACATGAGATAAGAGATGATTTAGAGGCCTAGTATTTTCAAAAGAACCATTTTCTTAGTAAACTACTAGTATTAAATAACCAGGAAGAAAGGTTGACTGCATTAGTGAGAAGTCAGAAGTATAAAATTTGAATGAAGAAACACAATTTTGCTATTTTCAAGCACATGTAATTGTTTATAACAACTAGAGAAAACTCTATTCCCAATGGTAAGTTACAGAATTTCTCTTAAGGAGCAAACCATATTTATTGGAACAGTGTCCTTAGTGCCTCTCTTAAGGACACTGAGCGACTGTGGGAAATGCATTTCAGCTTACATGGAGCCATCAGAAAAGGGCAAAGCCTCCTGCTAGTGACGGGAAGGGGAATTTGTTCCCAACAGGGAAAGCCGGAATAAGGAGAAGCAAAGGGGAGGGAGAGAAGAGGAGGGAAAAGATGGCAGAAAACTTTTCAGAACACATGTAAGCTCTCCCCTTGACCCTTCAAATTTTTAATAAAGTGATCTAACTCACAAAACAGGAGTAGCTTTATTCCCCTGGAAA
Organism: Enhydra lutris kenyoni; assembly: GCF_002288905.1. Classification (NCBI taxonomy): domain Eukaryota; kingdom Metazoa; phylum Chordata; class Mammalia; order Carnivora; family Mustelidae; genus Enhydra; species Enhydra lutris. Next base: position 27,430,623 of record NW_019154089.1, read on the forward strand.
CAAGAGAATGGTCCAACACAACAATGGCTGTAGGAGGAAGACACAAGTCAGCAAGAGGAAGCTAGGCCCTGGAACTCCTAGAAGTCTGGGAAATACTTCAGTCTTCCCAGAACCAGGGAACCAGCCATTCAAGTGAAAGTTATTCATTCTCTAAAACCAAGGATGCCACTACTATCACCTCAGGTATAGGGGAAAGCAAAGGTTATTACAGAGTATTAGATAGACTGGCATCTTGGCAATGAGCACGTTTTGGAACGCTTACAACTTACTTCAGATTGGTTTTCTTACTCAGACTACACTTCAGGTCATCTTATTCACGTCATCATTTTCTTTGGCAAACTCTTTCTTTTCAGAGTTTGGAAGGTTGCCTACAGCCCAGTTCTTCTCCAAAGCACGTAATCCCGTTACACATGAAATCAGAAGTGTTTGTGTTCACCCTCTAAGAGCCCTCAGAGTATAAGGGAGCATTACCTTACCTAAGGAATGGCCAGCAGTGAACTCGCTGTCAGCAATGAGTGGAAGAAAGAGGATGCCTTTCTTCTTGCTGGACAAGGGGGCATTCAGAGGAGGAAGACATGTCTAATACCATATTTTCAGATTTGATTTTCAATGTGGCATTTCCTTAATATTGGAAAATATTTAAGGACACTATCTGTAAAAACTAACTTTATAGGTTCAAATCCTTATTCTACCACTTGCTACTGTGTGACCTTTTACTAATCTCATAACCTTTCTGAGCTTCAGCTTTATCATCCATAAAATGGGCATACCTACCTCATAGAGTCACTGGGAGGTTCAGTGTATGTGAGTCCTTAGCTCGGTGCCTGGCACTGCAAAAACATTTAGTAACTGGTATCTATCTTTATTTCCATAATTATTAGTATCTTTAATATTGGGGCCCTTTGTCACTACTACTCACAGCTAGAATTGGATTTTATTTTATTTTATTTTATTTTAGAGAGCGATAATAAGCATTAGCTAGAGGGAAGAATAGAGGGAGAGGGAGAAGCTAACTCCCCTCTCTGCAAGGTGCCTGATGTGGGACCCTGAGATCATGACCTGAGCTGAGGGCAGATGCAACTGACTGAGCCACCTAGGCACCCCTGGAACTGTATTAAAAAACCTATTAATAACACATTACTAAATGTGTTATTAGTAATAATAATTATTAATTGCTTACTAAACTAGTCTAGGCCAAACTTCAGTGAATTTATATTCACAGTTATGTATTTGACATTTTTTATCCTTGTTTTTATTGGCTCTTCCTTGTCAAAACAGTATCATCAAAACTTGTCTGTCCCGTTGTCACATTCCTCAGGTAGGGGAATGAAGCAATCCTTTTCAGCTGAAGTTGTTAATGGCTGACAATGATATGTGTATAGAATAACTTAGATATAATCTTCATTCCTAATTCAAAGGTATGGGTTAAAGTGGACAGATGACATGATTATAGATATTATGTATCCTTTGACAGACATGGAGCAAATTCATCCCTTATCCCTAGTTATGTTCCTACTTAGTTGTACAACCTTGAGAAGGTCACTTAACATCACTGATACTTACTTTGCTCATTAGTAATATATTAAGCAACACCGATGAGGCCCATTTTTGTTTTAAAAGGTGTATAATCCATATTACACTTAGTAGAATTGTAAAAGATGTTCTAGATTTAGATCTGCAATTAGAATGTGTGGGGGGAAAGAACAGGAGATACAGGGTTCTGATCCCAAATACACCCCTCCATTCTTCACTAATCTCTGTTTCTTCGTAACCTACAAAATAAAACAAACCAGAGCTATATCCCCCTAAAGCATTCCATAGGTATGCAAAACAATGGGTTATACAAATAGGCTCTCTTCTTGTAGGAATTCCCAGAGAATGCTAATGTGCACCGTGACAATTTGAGGGAAGTATTCTTTACAACTTTCTAAAACTTCTTTGATGAAAGAATCATTTCTTTTTACCACAGTGGCCCTTATCCACAGAACACCTTTTGAAAAACACGGAGTCTGGCAACCGGCAAAGTCCTTTCTAACTCTGACAGACTGAGGTTCTGTGAATTTGGGGTGAGGAGAGTAGTGAAGCTGAGGGAGATTTCAAGCCACAGAATTAATATGGCCTCATTCAGTGTCATATTAGAGCAGTAATTCTCCTTGAGGGTTAACACTGCCTTCCCCTGAGCCCAAATTCATATGCCCAGAGGAGTTTAGGCTCTGAAGGCACTATCCCTCCTGTTTTGTTTTGTTTTGTTTTGTTTTGTGTCACCAAGATAGAATGATAGGGAAAAAAATCCTGTGACATTGTAAAGTATTATAACCCTCTGTTCAGTAGGATCTTTTATAGTTCAGGTAAAAGCAATCTGGAAAATAGAAACTTTAAAAGAGGTTTTTTATTTTATTTTATTTTATTTTTATAAAACTAGACAAGAGTGGAGGGCTGTCACCTGTCTGCTGCTGATAATTATCTGTAAAGACCTCTCTTGCTCTCTCAGATGAGTTCCTCTAGGTTTCAAAGAAACTCATTCCACAACAACTTGAAAGGGTAAAAAAGAGGTTGTCAGCCACTAAAGTTGTTTGGCTCAACACAAAAGATTACAAGACTCAGTAAGAGAATAAATGCCTCTCATAGGCTCTCTAAAATAATAAAAAGTTAGAATAGTCAAAATCACAATAATATTTCATATAAACTATTTTATAAACAAACCAGTCATCACATTTTATCTTTATTACAAATTAAGTGATAAGGGTATTTTAGAAAACCTACAATTTAAACATATTAATGAAAGAAACAGAATTATAAGTATTAGAAGTAAAGATACCTCAGAAGACTATTTGACTTTCCTTTTTCACTTCAAAAAATCAGCCCAGAGAGGAAAAGTGACTTTACAAAGCCACACAATAAATTAGGGTCAGGACCCAGGTTAGAAATCTTTTTTTATTTTTATTGTAATTGAAGTATAGTTTACATGCAATGTTGCATTAGTTTCATATGTATGACAGTAAATTGACAATCCTACAAATTTATACATTATACAATGCTCACCAAGATAAGTGTAGTCTGTCACCACATGACAGTACAATACCATTGACTATTTTCCCTATGCTATATTTTTCATCTCTATAGCTTATTTTTTTTTATAACTGGCAGTTTTTACCTCTTAATCCCCCTTCTCCTATTTAGAAATTTTGTCTTTTTAGTTTAAGCTAGGTTTGGCAGGCACACATCTGCATATTTTATCTTAGAAAATATGACAAACTTTTGTTTTAGGATCATCACTATAATTACCTGTGGAAATATGGTCACTTAAATTTTCAAGGAATTTACTACTGTCCCTTTAAGAATAATAGCTTGAGCAATTACCACTAATAGGCACAAAAGCACAATAGCAATACCATTTTAATGAAATGCCACCTAGTGGTGCCTCGGAGGCAAGACACACTTCTTCCATGTATTCTTCTCCAAGAGAATTACCTTTCCTTGGCTTACATTTTAATCAATATCATTAGCTCCCTGAGTGCTACATGATTAAAAATAACACTGACAATTGTCGTACTTCCAGAGCACAGCAGGGAAGATGAGATTGCAGAAAACTAAGTTGATTTGTAAGAAAGGAGATATATGGGGTCAAACTGAAAACCTGGAACTAAGGGGCCCCAAATCTTCACCCTCATTTTACTATAGTGGAAAGCAAAAGAAGAATTAGAAGGAAGTTTGTTTTGCTACTGCCTCTTATGGTCTGGGGCATCTAAGTCTGCATGGAAGGTGAAGGTTAGAAAAGGGAGGACATTTTGTCATGAAGAGCCTACCAGAGAAAACTTCCTGGAGTCAGAAACTCTCAGGATTAGGAAACACCTAAAATGCTGTCTGGCCTAGTTCTGACTATGATGAGGTCCTCATGGGTCTAGTTTAAAAACTCCACCCAGCCATGAGAGACTGTAGGCTCTGAGAAACAAACTGAGCATTTTGGAGGAGAGTGGGGTGGGGGGTTGTGTGAGCCTCATGGTGGATATTATGGAGGGCATGTATTGCATGGAACACTGGGTGTGGTGCACAAACAATGAATTTTGGAACACTGAAAAAAAATGAAATTAAATTTAAAAAATTTTTTTATAAAAAGTAAAAACTCATGGAGGAATGAATGAGTCAATCTTGAAAGCTCTACTTGGAAAATGAAAACAATGGATGGACACCAGGAAGGCTGATTTCCATTCAATAGGAGGAATAACTCGAAATTAGAAGTGTCCAACATAGAACAAAAGGACTGTCCTTGGAAGGCTGAACAAGCATACGTCAGCACTGGTCCCACAGGTGGTTGACTTTAAAGAGGCTTAATATTAACTATATGGAGACCTATTACTTAGGAAAAATTGGAGTGAACCGTGTTGAGTGGTGGAGGTTTAGGAATCTGTCTTAGGTTGTTGCCCTGGGAAACAGGCTCAGAGAGGGAAATTTGATTGTAAGATGATGCCCCTGTGAAGAAAGCAGGGCTGGGCAAAGGGAAGTATTGAACAATACCACACAAGCAAGAAAGGCCTACTCAGATCCTAAGGGAGGTCTGGAATTGGATCGCTTTGCGGAGTTGTCCTGCCCTGAGGCAAGGGCTAATCTATACCTGCTCACCAATCTTGGTTTAGGGTTGCCCGAGGGGAAGAGATATGAACTTGAATTAGATGCTCTCATTGAGAATAATTCTAAGAGAGGAACTTACTGAGAGGAGTCAACAGTGAGTTTCTGAGTCCCTCAGATCTGAGAGAGATGAGGACAGCACACAACAGCCTCTGGTACAGCCTTCTCTGTGTCTCTAGAACCTAACCGGAAAGTGACTCCTGTCATCCTCCAAGGCCAAATAACCCATAGCCTGGAGTTTGTTTCCAGAAGAGTGTTCCTCAAGTCTCTTTGTTTTCTATCTGCATGCTTTGGAATACCCTCACAATGATTTGCATTAGAAATCTCATTTGTCCTTTTCTAATATTTATCTTAAAAATTTGTCTCACTTTGCATTTCAACCTTCCTGTGCCTTATTTCTTAATCTATAAAATGGGTATAATAATAATATCTTCTCTTGTGAGTACTATGGGAATTAAATAACTGTGAACTAACATAATAGGTAATTCACAGTAAACACTTAATGCGTTTTTATTACCAAAAAAGAGAGAGTATGTATATTCATACATATTCATATATATTCTTTTATTCATATCTTCATGTATGAACACTACATACATGAATACATTACATATTACAAACACATGCACATGTGCGTGCACACACACACACACACACACACATATTCAGGTTCTAATTTCCAATGTCCTTGCCTAAACCAATAGCTCCAAAAGGTTCCCAAGACCCTTTTTGGAGGTCCATGAGAACAGAATTATTTTTACTGTAGTACTAAGACATCATTGCCTTTTTCACCTTCACTCTTTTTTGTGAGTAGAGTTTTCCAGAGGCTACATATGACACATATTGATACTCTCTCTGATGTTAATAGGTTATCATTGCTATTTTTAAATTTACAAAATGTAACTTCTTCTAATTTCTAATTGGGATAACTGTTGATAGCTATAATCCATATAAGCAAAACCTTTTTAGGGTCCTCAGTAATTTCTATAAATGCAAAAGAGTTCTGAGACTAAAATGCTTGAGAACTTCTGACCTAATTAAATTTGGCAAATCTCTGCCCACTCCACATTCCTACCACAAGCCTGTCTGGTGGCCTTCCCTGACTTCTACTTCAAGGCTGCTCTCTCCGTTTTTAATTAAGATCTACTCAGGCTATGATCTTGGAGATGGGGACATGGGATCAAGTCAGAGAATGTGCTTTACCCCTAGGGATGGTCAGATGGAAGGTTCTGGAATATTAAATGAGGTACCAGAGAACTGGACAGTTAGAATTTGCACAGAAGATACTACACTGTGTAGCACCAAATGGATCACTAAGTGACAGATGTCCTGCTCTCACTTGCTGACTGTATTTTAGGAAGATGGGCATGTGCAGAACAATGTGGATTCTATCATTAAGTAAATTATCATGTGAGGCTTTCTCCAATGATTATCATAGAGATGATTCACTCAAGTCAGTTTGACAGTAGAATGGAAAATTTTTTTTTTTTAGCTAAAATGTAAGACTTCATTTATCTCAACAAATTTTCACTATTACAGTGGTGTTTATGTATATTATTATTTCCATTGACATCTACCTTTTAAAATGTGGAACCACACACACACACAAAAAAAAAGCAGAAAATTGTAGCAATGCAGTTTGAAACTGTCAGAATTTAGGAAAAGAACTTAGAACAACATTTGCACTGACCTCAGTTTCTTATCTTCTTCCCAGCCCTTGATTATTGTGGGCTATCAATATGAAGAAAGAGATACTAATATGAAGAACAGGGAAACTGTGTACCCAGAAGGAGAATTTCAGGTGAAGGGAAAACAAATTTAGAAAGATCATCATAGTTCTATATACCTCTGTTTCCTGCAGCAGATCAGATGCTTCCCTCAGTTCTCCTCTCGGCAGCCCTGTGAGGTAGAAATGGCCACCCACATTCTAGGAATGTGGGGTTGAGATAAGGAACCTGGGGATGAGGGAGGCTTAAATGACTTGCCTGAGGCCACACTTCAATTAGGTGACAGAACTGGGTTACTCACCCACGTCTTTCTACCACGCAACATGATGCTTTGCTTTTTGTGTGCCGGAGAAATCCAGTTTTAAATTTCATTTAATGTTTATTAATCACCTAAAGAGGTGTTGAGTTAGAATTAGCGGATCTTCAAAGGTATAAAACTGCACCCAGTTGGTCCTGATGTCAAAGGAGCCACAGGACAGGCTGAGGGCCAAGTAGCCTCCTTGAGTGAGGAAGTAGTTGCAGAGTCCTGAAGGGACCCAGACAGTAACAAAGAGGAAAAACACATCCTTAGCACTCACTATTGGGTGCCATTCACATGGCACTTCACAAGCAACCTCTTTCATCTTACAGCTCTCTGGAAAAGGTGTAGTTGTTGTTCCTGTGTAATGGACAAGTAAAGAGAGACCCAACGTGGTGAAATAATTTGTCCAAAGTACACAATTAGTACATTCTAGTGCTGTGATTGAAATCCAAGTCTGTGTGATTCATAAACCCTAAGCTTTCCCTGTGCCCCACTGCCAAGGCAGGGAGCGCTCCTAATCATCAGGAATGGGAAGAGTCCTTGTGTGAGAGCATATGCAATAGACTAGGATGTCATCATCCGTCCCTCACTTAGAATCACCCCTTCTCCCTAGACAGTGTGTCTTAATGGTATTGTGGGTCAGACAAGAATCTTCAAAAGCTAGTATTAATCATTTGGTGGCACAGGAGCACTCTGGGTGGGGTTGTGGGTATTAAAGAGTACTATCATTTACGTGACAGCACGTTTGTGCTTTTTATTATTATACCATGTACAAGTGTTACTTCTTCAGTTAAAAGAAAAGCCAGTTACAGAGGGATGGGCAATAAATAAAGGGAATGAAAAGGAGTATTTTTTTTTAAGATTTTATTTATTTGTTAGAGAGAGAGAGAGAGCACGTGGGAGCACAGGCAGAGTGTCAGGCAGAGGCAGAGGGAGAAGCAGGCTCCCCGCCGAGCAAGGAGCCCGATGCGGAACTCGATCCCAGGACCCTGGGATCATGACCCAAGCCGAAGGCAGCTGCCTAACCAACTGAGCCACCCAGGCGTCCCGAAAAGGGGTATTTTTAAGATAGAATTAAAGAATGTGTAGAATTTTGAAATATAGAAAAGAGGACAAGACATTCCAAGAGGCAAACATTTGCACAAAGTGTGCAAGATAGTGTTATGAGCTGAATTGTGTCCCCAAAATTCCCATGTTGAAGTCCTAACCCCCAGTAGCCCTGAATAGGACTGGATCAGGAGATAGGAACTTTAAAGAGAAGATTAAGTTAAAATGAGGTCATTAAGGTGGGGCACTAATCCAATATGCGTAGTGTCCTGGTAGGAAGAGGAAGAAAACCAGACCACAGAGAGAAGGCAGCCGTCGCAAGACAAGGAAAGAGGCCTCAGGAGAAGCCAAATTTGCCAGCACCCCTGATCCTGGGCTTGTAACTTCAGAGCTGTGAGAGAAAAAATTTTAGTTGTTAAAGCCACCCAGTCTGTGGTATCTTGTTATAGCAGCCTGAGCAAGCTAATACAGACAGCAAAATACAGTCTTTGTGAGGAAGCGTCTGAAGTGTCCACCTTCACAAAAGATCAGGAGGGATGGTAGAGAGATAAAGTAGGAAAGACATCTGGAGCAGATAATGGAGAACTGTGTGTGTGTGTGTGTGTGTGTGTGTGTGTGTTAAGGAAAATCTAATTTTCAGACCAGTCTCGAAGAGTAATGAAGAAGGGAAAAAGAGATTCCTCATCTATAGTTCTCTACCTTGCAGAAATACTTGTAGTGGAAGAGTGCTGAGAATTTACTTTTTTTTCAATGGCTGCTTATAAAGTTACTCTGTCTAACCAAGTTTATGATTTTCCATTCTCTAATGGGTGCCTTTCTGGACCAATTATTTTCATTTCTTTATTGATGCCATCCTCTACCTTATTTTTATGTCCCAATTTTATTCTAAACTTTAGCTTTCTGAGAATTATGCAACAGCAAAATATACTGACCTGAAACTTTGCTAAATAGATTGTCAGAATTAAGAGTCAGAGTGTCTTGGTGAGCCCCCTTTAGTCCCAATAAGCAGAGCGAGGGCCAGAGAGGGAAGGGGACTTCCAAGTTCACACATATGCACAGCCACCATCCAGTGCCCTTCTTCCCAGTTCACTGTGCCTGGCCCACCATCTGCTTACTAGCCCACCTGGGCCCAGTTTTGTTGAGATCAGGGCAGCTCCCAAACCAGAACACCTTTTCTCTACACAGAATACCATTCTGCTGTGTGTAGGTGACAGGAGAGAGTACACAGAGAGTTTGGCGACTGACCCAAGGCCACACACCCAACCCTGACCAGAACTGAACCCAGTTCCTCCTGTCCTGTCCTGTCCCCTAATACCTCTACTGAGGTATTAGTGATTTTGGCATGAAATTCTAGATGGGAAAACAGAAATGATCAGTGTCCCATTATTATACCCATTTTCAGTGCCACACTAGCAAACTTTCATCCAGGAGCCAACTTTAAGAAAATGCAATGGTAGGGCGCCGGGGTGGCTCAGTGGGTTAAAGCCTCTGTCTTCGGCTTGGGTCATGATCCCAGGGTCCTGGGATGGAGCCCTGCATCGGGCTCTCTGCTCAGTAGGAAAAGAAAATGCAATGGTCCTTCTGCTCTACCTACCCCAGAAGCTCTTCCTACCAGTCAGTAGACTAGAGCCATAGTCTGCTGAATTGAAGCAAGCTTCAGAAGATAATCTAGATTTTCACCTCCTGCAAATTGTCTTTGAGATTCTGCGTAAATTCCACATGGCAAGACTAACTTATTTTTCAGGCAGCTTTTTGTACTTTCAGCCAATTGTTTTAAAGTACATTTTATAATGGAACCACAATAATCCAGGGACCCAGTTGGTTCAGTCTCAGAGGGAGTTTATATTCAAGAAGTACAGTCACTATCTAAAAATAAAGAGAAAGGAATTCTATTCTTCACTCATCTGCCCTAAAGGGGACCCAAATACATCACAAAATCCTTTCTTCTCCCACCCTTTTCTATCAGTATGCTGCTATTCAATCACCATCCTCCCCTTCAAAAATTCCTCCTCGGCTCCCACAAAGACTCCTTCCCTTCTCCCTTCCACTGCCCTCTCTGTCCCAGCCCTTTATAACTAGATTGACTTAGCATCTCTCTCAGCAAGAAAGAATTATTCCTTCCACAAGAGAAAGAAATTGATCTGGCAGTTTAGGGATTAACTTCTGCGGGCTGTATGTGTCTAAGTCAATGTCTGCTAATTCCTACCTACTGGTTCTGTTGAGGCGATGACCTTAGAGCCACACTTCCACATGACAGTATGACAGTGCTTTAAATATTTGACAAAAAGTCCTTAAGCCTGTACTCACACTCTTTTCTGTTCTCTGAATCAAACATGCTTGCTCTAAAGTTGTTCCTTCCCTGGGCCTTCATATGCAATAGTGATGTGAAAATACTACGTAGATGGGGTTAAAAGAACAGGTGTTGACATTTTTGTTAACAAATATTAATTAAACCTCAAAAATGAATTAATCCAGCCATTGTTTTTGGCGCTGAGGATAAAGTGTCAAACAAAACACTATCCTCCAGGAATATACCTTCTTGTGGGAGAAACTGAATTAGTAAGCAAATAAATATGTAAGATATTATATAGGAATAAAACACCAAACAAATTAAAACATGTGATAGAGTTACTAGGACTTGGGGTAGAGTTCCTTTAACTAGAGAGTGCAGGGATGGCCTATGGAAGATGTGATATTGGACGGGAGACCTGAATTTTGGGAAACTGCAAGTCCAGTACAAGACTTTCAGACAGTAAAATGGCTTGGCATGTTCAAGGGGAAAGATCAGCATCCATGGGGTTGCAGTATAGTGGTGAGAGGATTATGAGTATCATCTCATGGTGGAGAATTCAAGGCAACTGTATTTTACTCTTAGGGGGGTGAAAAGATACATGAGAATTTGAGTCAGGGAATGATGACTGATTTTGTTTTTAAAAGCTTGCTTGGGAAATTGAAAGGGGAGGTGAACCATGAGAGACTAGGGACTCTCAAAAACAATCTGAGGGTTTTGAAGGGGTGGGGGGTGGGAGGTTGGGGGAACCAGGTGGTGGGTATTAGAGAGGGCACGGATTGCATGGAGCACTGGGTGTGGTGCAAAAACAATGAATACTGTTACGCTGAAAAGAAATAAAAATTTTTAAAAAATTAGGTGGAAACGAAGCATATTTAGTGTTCACTAATGGACTGGTACCAATAGGTAGACATTAAATACAAATCACTATTTGCAAGGCATTTCTAAGACCTTGATTTGTTCAACAAAATAAATTTATTTCTCCTAACAAAACAAAACAAAACAAAAAAGCTTGCTTGGCTGCTGTGTGAAAACAAACTGATGGAAGGCAAGAGAGAAGGGCACAAAGACACCACCAGGCAGGAATGGTCCAGGCAAGAGATGAAAGGAGCTTCAGCTAAACTTGTAGGGGTGGAAATGATAAGCATGGTTTGGGTCTGTGATATGTTTTGAATCAATGCAGTCTTGGTTTTTTAGGTGAGCTGCTTTGGTCTACAGTGGAAACCCACACAACCTTCCTGAAGTCCTCTGTTTTAGCCTCTGATGTGTGTGGGCTACTGTTCAAATAAAAATGCACACGTCACCTTAGAACAAGCCACTCATTTTCATCGCAGTATGTCTAAGCCCAGACATAGAAATTAAAGTTATGCCCCCGAAAAATGTAGTCTGGAAATATGTATCTCTGTCTCCATCATAGAAAATGTCTTACATGATTACAGAGCAATTGAGCTCCTTAAATCCCCAGTAGTTCCAACTTTCTCCCTCCTATTTTGGTCCCATTCACATTGTATAACTAACTTCTTGCACTTTACCTATGCCCAGGCTTAGAGCCCCAGACTACTAGGACCGTTTACTTGACTCAAGAGCCCAAGTATTGTGGACATCTATGGATGAAGCCACAATCTCAGTTCTACTCAAGGCAATTAGTGTAAGCCAAGCTGGGTAATGCCACCTCCCTTGCTTTGGGGGACTCTGAAACGTGCATGTGACTAGTCTGGCTAATAAAATGTTATAAGACATTCTGCTGGGGACTTCTAAAGAATTTATTATTTCTAGGAAAGAAATACAGAGAGGGATAGTCTACTTTCTTCCTCCAGGCATTATCACATCTGGAGATGGGGCCCACAAATCCTACAGCCATCTTTGATCACATAACTATGCATAAAATAAAGATCATGCTGAAAATGACAGAATAAAAAGATGGGAAGTCCTCAGTGACTATATTAAGGCACTAATCAAAAATGCCTAGGGAAAAAAATAAATAAATGCTTAGAACATCATATTTCTAGGCTTCCAGTTTTGTGAGATAATCCATTTCCTTTTTGTTTAAGCCAGTTTGCTTTGTAAGTTTTTGGTTATACACAGTCAAATTCATTCTATGAGAGATGTTGTGGTTAATTTTGTTTTTAATGGAACAGACATTTATTGAGCACCCACTGTGTCACATGCACTGTTTTGGGTAGTAGTAATACAGAAATGAATAAGATAATACCACCTCTTCTTATGGCACCTTAATATTCTAATTTTGGGAGAGAGAAACTAAATAGAAACAAATGGGTTAGCTTAGAAAACACTGAATGCCATGAAAGACTCCTAACTCCTAACCCTCCTAATGGAGGGTTGCTAAAGGGAAGGGGTGGTGGGGGAGGATGGAGTAACCAGGTGATAGGCATTAAGGAGGGCACATGATGTGATGAGCACTGGGGGTTATACACAACTGATGAATTGTTGAACACTACATCTGAAATTAGTGATGTACTATGTGTTGGCTAATTGAATTTAAATTTTAAAAAATGTTCAAGAAAGAAAGAAAACGCTGTATGCTGTGAAGGAAATAAAACAGGGTAAGATGCTAAAGAATTTTAGGACAGCAAAGCCTTTTAAAGACTATTAGATATGTGCAAAATTGGGCCAAGGACAAAGGTCCTTACACCTCCATTCCCATATGTTTGTAGTAGCAAACGTTTGTAATAGCAAAACCCTAATGATAGTTACTACAAATAACACAGATGTCCACCTCTAAGAGCCTAACGAGTTAAATTTTGGTACTTCTATGTGATGGACTACCATGTCGCTAATGAAAAGAGAATAAGATTATATTGCTTATATGACATCATCTCCAATATAAATTATTTTTTAATTTTAATTTTAATTTTTAAGAGTATTTAATGATATAAAAGTATTATATTAATGCACTCAAAATGGTATATAAGTGTACATGTTGTGGATTCCCTGTGTTGGTTTTCTTTCTTAAGTTTTTATTTAAATTCTAGTTAGTTAACACACAATGTAATATTAGTTTCAGGTGTAAAATATAGTGATTCTGCACTTACATACAATCCCCAGTGCTCATCACAGCAAGTGTACTCCTTAATCCCCATCACCTATTTAACCCATCCTCCCACCTACTTTCCTTCTGATATCTATCAATTTGTTCTCTATAGTTAAAAGTCTGTTTCTTGATTTGCCTCTCTCTCTTTTTATCTTCTTTTTGCTCATTTGTTTTGTTTCTCAAATTCTACATATGAGTGAAATCATATGGTACTTGTCTTTCTCTAACTTATTTCTCTTCGCATAATATTCTCTAGTTCCATTTATGTAATTGTAAATGACAAGTTTTCATTCCTTTTTATGTCTGAGTAGTATTTAATTTTTTATCCATTCATCAATTGCTGGAAACTTGTGCTGTTCCCATAATTTGGCTATTGTAGATAATGCTGCTATAAACATAAGTAATTCATGTTTCCCTTTGAGTTAGTATTTTTGTATTCCTTGGGTAAATACCTAGTAGTGTGGTCACTGGATCATAGGGTTATGATCTATTTTAACTTTTTGAGGAACTACCGTACTGTTTTCCAGAGTGACTGCACCAATCTGCATTCCCACCAACAGTGCAAGAGGGTTCCCCTTTCTCTACATCTTTGCCAATACCTGTTGTTTCTTGTGTTGTTGATTTTAGTCATTCTGACATGTACAAGATGATATCTGATTATAGTTTTGATTTGTATTTCCCAGATGATGAGTGATGTTGGGCATCTTTGCTTGTGTCTCTTGGCCATCTGTATGTCTTCTTTGGAGAAATGTCGGTATCTGTCTTCTGCCTCTTTTTAATTGGGTTATTCATTTTATGGGTTTTTCAGTTTTCTAAGTTCTTTATATATTTTGACTAACTTTTTATCAGATATGCCATTTGCAAATATTTTCTTCAATTCCATAGTTTGCCTTCTAGTTTTGTTTATTGTTTGCACAGAAGCTACACCAATAATGCACCAGCAGAAAGAAAAATTGAGGAATCAATCCCACTTACCATTACACCAAAAATAATAATAAGCTACCTAGGAAAAACCTAACCAAAGAGGTGAAAGACCTATACTCTGATAACCATAAAACACTGATGAAAGAAATTGATGATAACACAGAGAAACGGAAAAACATTCCATGTTCATGACCGGAAGAACAAATATTGTTAAAATGTCTCTACCACCAAAGAAATCGACACATTTAATGCAATCCCTGTCAAAATACCACCAGCATTTTTCACAGAGCAAGAACAAACAATCCTAAATTTTTTATTATGTTTAATTAGCCAACATATGATACCTCATTAATTTTTGATGCAGTGTTCAAATGATTTATTAGTTGCATATAACACCCAGTGCTAAAATTTGTATGAAACCACAAAAGACTCCAAATAGCCAAAACAACCTTGAAAAAGAAAAGCAGATGGAGACATCAAAAGTTCAGACTTCAAGTTATATTACAAAGCTATAGTGATCAAAACAGTATGATACTAACATAAAAATAGATGCATAGATCAATAGGACAGAATAGAAAACCCAGAAATGAGCCCACAGTATCTGGTCAATTAATCTTCAAAAGCAGGAAAGAATATCCAATGGGAAAAGGCTCTTCAACAAATGGTGTTGGGGAAACTGGACAGCAACATGCAGAAGAATGAAACTGGGCCACTTAATTACACTAAACACAAACATAAATTCAAAATGTATTAAAGAGCTAAATATGAGACTTAAAACCATCAAAATCCTAGAGAAGAACACAGGCAGCAACCTCTTTGACATTGGCCATAGTAACTTCTTTCTAAATGTTTCCTAAGGCAAGGGAAATAAAAGCAAAAATCAGCTTTTGTGATTTCGTCAATATAAAAAGTTTTTCCACAGTAAAAAATTATTATTAAAAATAAAAGGCTGATTGTAGACAAGTATGCATAGAGTTATCCTAATTCTTAGAATTAGAAGAAAGATAGAAAGATACAGATATAATTAGAAATGCATTTCTGGAGAGATATGTAAGAAAATTTATCAGTGTCCTTTAAGAGAAGAAGAGAGAAGAGACTTTTATCTTCTATTTCATGCCTTTCTGTGTGTTTTTAGAATTTACTTCACCACATTCATTTTTAATTTATAAATAAATATATTTAAAAATTCTTATAACATCTAAATTTTCTTCCAGGCTAAATCTGAGTCTAGGAATATTAATATAAGTAAATATTGCTTAGAGGGAGTAGCTTTTGAAAAACATGACATAAGAAGAGAAGAACCTGATTTTAAATAGGAACCAGACAAAAAGTGAGGCCATCTGTTCTGCCTGGTCACCTGGCATACACTCTCTCCACCATCAGGAATAAAAGCTGCAGGGAAAGATTCTACCACCAGAAGCTCTGCGACTACCCAGAGCAGCATTGCATGAGACCAGCTGCCAGGATTATCCACAAGATAATCTCAGGGTGGAGAAATGATGAGGGAGGATGATAGAAACATACTTGAGAATTGCCAGAAGAGCCCAAAACCCCGATAGATCACAGGAGAACCTGAGGAAAGGCCCCCATGACAAAGGACTCAAGATCTGGAGGTCAATAAGAAGATATAAGGTTGTTCCCAGGTGTATTTGCACGACCCTCCAGAGAATTTTACATACTAGGTCCTCCCATCTAAGCCAGGCCAAGAACCTGTGTTGATCTCATTTAAGCTATGACCTCCCTCCTCACTGAACATGTGTTTTGAAAAATCCTCATCTGTTACATGTCAAACCCATATTTGTAACACACTCAGCAGGTCTCCAAAGGAGGCTGACTCAAAGCCAACTTCAAGAACAGAAAGGATTGGGTAATCCACCACAATAATGAAGAAGATTAGTGGCAGGGTGCTTTTCTGGCTGCCTGATTTCCTTTTTCCTTCCAGTTTTGTCTTCTTGTCTTATCAATAACCATCACATATTTGGTGATTGGTGAGCCAATTTTCTGATAAATAGCACAAGTGGTGAGAAATGATAGATCAGCATGAGGAAAATAGGTTTTTGTTCATCCATGGAAGCTCCGCACAAAGTACTGTTCGTAAGTGCCCATCCTTCAATATGTCACATGCAGTCACTAATGATAACCAGAGTTGCTGTAAACCTTGGGACTTCACTCTTTCATTCATTTACTGTGAAGGTTCAAACAGATCTGTTAACTTCATTCTGACTTGCTTTCTCTGTACTAACAGGATATTAGGCAGGAGTAGCAATCCATGGAAGAGAGTGGGATGTAAAATACACAGTGGTTCCTGTTAGTTTGCTTTTCGAATCCTAATCTCCCAAATGTTTTCTCTAACTCAAAGCAAACAAGTTTGTGACATGTGTGGCTTTCCTATGCTCACAGCCAGCATCACTAATTCAGCATACATTTTCTCCTACTGCTTCTAGATGAGGCCTGAGAGCTTCAGGCAACTATTTGAGAACTGACAGATAAGCCCAACTATCTGCCATCCCTGCAGCTGCTCTAACCAGCTTTGGATCCTATCCATGGTTTAGGTCCCAAAGGCATCAATTTCCCTTACAGTGTGATGTGTGTGTGTGTAATGTAGTATATTACACCATTACTAATGGGTGACCACTGAGGAGCTTTTAATTTGCATAGAATACATCCTTATGCTGAAAAGGAAGCCAAACTTTGCTCATGGATCATCTTTGTCATTGAAAATCTGGAAATTTGTGGGTTTCTCATTAAATCATTTCCTTGAGAATTTCTGAAGGGCTTAAAAATAACCCAATACAGGGAAAAGAAAATTTAATTCCCATCTCTATGCCCTCCCTTTCCAGGTCTCTTTTCAAGAGAAGGGGGAATTGCTAACATAATTGACCAGAAATAAAGAAATAATTGTGCCATGAATATTAATGGATTAGAGACCTTAACCCATGTTATGCTCCTCTTTCTATGCCTTCCACTACACACAGCTTGGTTAGTAAGTCAGATGAGAACTTTGTTTGCCAGGACATGTCAGCTGCCTCCCCTTTTCTTGAACTTCATAAAACTTACATTTAGCTGAGTCAGGTTTCTCCTTGGAACCTAACCATTACTCTCTGGCTGCATGCCAAATCATACTGGACATTGTGCTGGGTTAGAACTTTATTCACTTCAGCTCCTTCCAATTAACAAAAATATTTTGAGCACCTACTATGTGCAAGCATCATGGTGAGTGGTAGGCATTAGCCTTGTACAAAGCACAGAAAATAGATCTTATATTCTTTTACTAAGTAAAATGTAGAGTTATTCAGATGGTAAGTGCTTCGGAAAAACTTAAAGCACACAAGTGGGACAGGGAATATAGGGGTGAAAAGAGCTGTTCTGATTTCAAATAGAGAGGTCAGGAAAGTCCTCAATGAGAAGATGACAATTGAACAACACTCAAGGAAGCAAAAATCCAATCCTGTGACTATTTTGGGAGAAAAGCACTACAGATATGGAAAGGAACAAGGGCAAAAAGCAGGGGGCATGACTGGGTGTCTGAGGATTAATAATAATTATTAATAAGGATTAATAATTCTAGCCATGTGGCTAGAACAGAGTGACCTAAGGGCAGGGTGATAGGAGAAGAGGTCCGTGTTATGATGTGGATGGTGGGGAGCAGATTGCTTAGGTACTTACAGTCATTATGATGACTTTGGATTTTACTCAAGATTAGGGGGAACGATGAAAAGCTGTGTTAGATTCCTATTACTGCTATTACAAATTACTACAAATTTAACAGCTTTAAACAACAAATTTATTCTTTTATAGTTCTGGAAGTCAGAATTCCAAAATCAGTTTTACTAGACTGAGGTCACACTATTGGCAGGGATGGTTCCTTCTGGAGGTTGTGAGAAGAAAATCTGTTACCTATTTTTTTTTTTTTTCAGTTAGTGATCCCTGTATGCCTTTGCTTGTGGCCCCTGCCTTCATTTTCAGTGTACGTGGCTCCAGTTTCTGTTTGCATTGTTATATCACCTTTTCCCCTGACCCTGATTATTCCAGTTCCCTCTTATAAAAATGGTTATAGTTACATCAGCACACCACCAAAATCCAACATTATCTTCTCAGCTCAAAATCATTAATGTACTCATATCTGCAACATCTCTTTTTGCCACATATAGTAACATTCATGGGTTTTGAGGGTTAGGACATACCACAAATGCAGGTATCCCTGCTTTTCAAAAGTTTGAGTTACATCAAGTATCTATTAGGAATGATCTACCTTAGTACCTGATTTTTTAGTTACAAAGAAATCCAAAGAGAATTTTTGCTTTCATTAGAAAAGCTGATAATGAATGAATGCAGGCCTTTCTTAAAAGCAAAGTCCCCTAGTGTGAACATTTAGAAAGTGGGATATAGTCTTTGCTTTACGCTCTCTTGCCTTAGAAAAGGTTTTATAGGAACTCTACTTCTAGATAGTGAGGCAAGACTGTAACTTAACTTGATTCAGGTTTTTCTGGCTGCTCTGTTGAGAACAGTTTTGGAATTATAAGGGCAGGAACAGGAGAACCAGGTAGGTGGCGCTTGCAAAATCTCACGCAAAAGATGATGATGTTTCAGTTCAGAGTGGTAGCAGCAGTGTTGGGAATTCACATGCTGGCTACATTTGGAAAAGATAAAATCAACATTATTTGTTGCTATCAGCCATGAGGAAAATAGAGGAGCAACGGATCTCTCCAAGTGTGAGCTGTTGGAAGGATGGATAAGCTTTTTTTCCCAAATGAGAAATGTTACTGAAGGAGCATATTTAGAGGAACAACAATGAGTTTGGCTTTGTATATATTACATTTTGAAATGTCTGTTGAAGATTCAAACTGAGATGTCAACATTTGAATTAAATTTTAGGAGTTGAATGTAAACAGGCGAATCAGACTAGATTTTAGCATAATTGGGTACTGAGCGTTATGTTAAGTACAATTTGGCTATTATTCTTTGCATAAAATTTAGACAGGAATGTCGTGAGGGCACAAGAATACGGAAGATGGGCAGTAGCAGGGAAGGATTAATGTGCTCTCCAAACTCTGGCTGCAATACCATTGAAATAGCATTGTAAAGATCCAAAATACCACTTAACCCCAACACTGTGTATATTTGCAAATATAATTTCAGTTTCTAAGGTTGACAGAGACATCTATAAAGATCCCCTTGAATCTTGGTTCATGGTCCATTTCAGTGGTCTTAAACTCTGGTGTGTGCAGATCAGGGGAGTGTGTTAAAATGTACCTTCCTGACTCCGTCTCCAGAGTCTGACTCAGAAGGTTTGGGTGACAGTAATAGTGACACTGAGCGTTCTATGGGAGGAAAGAGGAAAGAGAGATTGTTTGTGGCAAATGGGGCTATGTAGTAGTGGTTTGGTTTGGTTTGGTTTAGTCTGTAAAGAATTCATGAGCAAATTACATTTACCATGAAAAAATTATCACTTTATTCTCATAACACCCTAGGATGTGGGAAGAAAGTAATAATATGAGTGCCATGTTACAGATGAGAAAACTGAAGCCCCAAGGAATGATAACTTACCAAGTCACACTGCCAGTCAAGGCAGAGCTGAGATTTTAAGCTAAAGTTGTTTGACTCTAATTCCCATATCTGTACTAGTACCTGGTGTTCCATGTTGGGAAAGGGAACATGGAAAGACAAATTGTTGGATGTGTGAAAAGGATGCGATTCTAAGGTGCTATTAATAATGTCTGGATTTACATTGAGAAAGTGGAATGAGTTCTGGAGTCAGGCAGCCTATATTCAAAATCTGAATTCTGTGACTTACCAGTGATGTGTCCCTGATGCCATCTCACCTCTGTAAATCCCACTTTTCTTTTCTGCAAATAGAGCTACAAATAGCACCTACATCCCAAGGTTATTATGATTAAAGAATATAATGCACAGAAACCCTATTCACCATAGCCTACAACATCTCTGTATGATCTGACATCTGCTTTCCTCTTCAACCTCATGCATGAAATACTCTCTCCCATTATGCATCTTATTCCACAGATGCTGAATTCTTTTTACTTTACAAAAAATTCTGGTTCATATGGGACATTTATCTTGGAATACTCGTCTACCTGGAAAACTTTCCCCATTAAAAAAATGTCAGTTAATATGTTTCCCCCACACAGAAGTTTTCCCTGTACACTCAAAGATAAGTACTCCTTCCTTCCTGGGTCATTATCTGAAGCTGTTTGTTTACCTGATTATTACTATCTCTCTAACTATAATTTAAGGTGCATAATGTACTTGTTCACTACTCTAGCCAGGTTCTTAGAAAAGTACCTGACAGTATAGGGAACTCAGTGAATATTTGTGGGAAAGAAGGAAGGGAAGGAGGGGGGAGAGGGAAGGAGATGAAGGGAGGGAGGATGGATGGAGGAAGGAAGGGCAGAAGAAAGGGAGGGAAGGAATAAAAAATGGAAGGAAGGAAGGAAGGAAGGAAGGTAGGAAGGAAGGAAGGAAAGAAGGAAACTACTTGGCCTTTCATCTGATGTATAGAAGTACTAAAGATATGCTATTACTATTATTAAAGAAATAGTTATTAAAATACCTACTATAAACCAGGAATTATGCTAAACTAGATTTACCAGCCTTATCGCAGAGTATATCTTTCTCAACCACTGTTGTGTATGAACTGAAAAACTTGGGGTGGGGATGGCCCATTGTGAGACTCTCTAATTCTTAGGGTTCATTGAATTTAGAACTTACAATCACATCCTCAATATCTGTAGAAAATTCAAATTCAACTGGAACCTGTCCCATGCACAAAACTCATTCTCCAACCTCACACCAAACAGATGGACTATGCCTTGCACCTAGGACTCTAGACAACTCTGGCTGTGCTGGTCATATTGGAGAATCTCACAGAAATGGGGTAGAATTTACAAACTTCCAAAGGGGAGTGGGGCCCTAAGTCCCATTTCTAATTTTGAATCACACAGGTTATGGGTTTTAAATGGATATTTTCATTGTTTATCTTCACTCAGAGTTCACTCCTTTTCCATCTGGGATGATAAGACATCATCTGGCACCTCTGCCAACCTCATCATCACAATTATCTGCCTGGCAGAGAATGGCTGGTTTGGGGACCAGATATAGCTTTTCTAGGGAGTTAAATATACACCTCCCTCTTCTGCAGAGTTTTGAACATTGGTAAGTGAAAGCAGGAAAGGTTCTGTGCTCAGAGAACTTTGGTGATCTCTCATTCCTTTACCAGTTCCTAACTGGACATAAATGCCCTTCAGCCGAGAATGAAACAGGCTCAATTCCCAAAGCAGAACCATGCTCTGTGTTAAAAAGAATTTTTGAGTCTCCTCCCTTGAGCATCTACAATGAGATCTCTAAGAGGATAGCACCAGTAACTTGATCTTATTGGGGGACACTCATTCTATCCAGATTTGGAATATGTCAATCTAAAAGTCAGGCCTTACTGTCCTCTTTGCTTCAACAAAATAAGTGTTGGCATTCTGTTCACTTAAAGAACGTTTACTGTGTGCCAGGCTCCAAGTGTTGATGTTACGATGGTAAATAAGCCATTTTGCTCATGGAGTTCATATTCCAGTGGAAAATAAAGTCAAGGAAATAGTTCATGATAAGCCAATGCAATGGGAGCTAGGCTGAACAAGATACTTTTTGGAGCCCAGAGATGTTTACCTAACCCAGATTTAGATGGACAGAAGGGCCTGTCAGAGGAAGAGGTATCTTATTTGATACCTAAATGAATCCTGGACCAGTATGTTGTCAATGGATCTGAGATCCAGGTCTCATCATTTTGAGTTATTAGTATTATAAACATGAGCAAGTCTTTTTTTTTTTTTTAATATTGTATTTATTTATTTGACAGAGAGACACAGCGAGAGAGGGAACACAAGCAGGGGGAGTGAGAGAGGAAGAAGCAGGCTTCCCACCAAGCCGGGAGCCTGATGCGGGCCTCGATCCCAGAATCCTGTGACCATGACCTGAGCCGAAGGCAGACGCTTAACGACTGAGCCACCCAGGTGCCCCGAGCAAGTCTTTTAAAATCAAATAACATCAGTTTCTTTCTCTTGGAAATGGGGTTCATAATACATCTCATAGGATCTGGTAACAAAAAAGGGGGGCAAGTGACTGGAAAATTCTAAAGCATTCTACAAAGTGCAAGGCAAGATGTTATATGATACACCACTGCTATTGATTCTCTAGTATCTCAGCCTACATGTTCTTGGATTGAAGCCAGAGAGATTGGCTTCACTTTTTCCCAGCATCATTCATCTCTGAAAGTGCTTTGAAGTTATTTTGTAACCAAGCTCCACAAATGGAAACTCAAATTTATTGCCAGCTTAACTCTGCTGATATTCAATCTTATCTCCCACCACATCCCAAGTCCTGACCCCATAAGGTTTTTTCCTCGTCTTCATACTTTCCTAGGAAGCAAAAGAGCATGATCCATGAATATTTACCAGTATGATTTGTGATTTGTAAGCAGATTTGAGGATAAAATATTAATATTTCAAGCATCAAGGCTGAAATGGGTTCAAACTAAAACAGAGTTCTATTCCAAAGCAAATATGAGAAACAAACTCTTCCATGGCAATACAGCAAGATTTATTTTTATGTCGCATCTTCTATAAAGCATAACAATACTCTCAACTCTTGGGGCAGCCCTTCTCACCTACCATCCTCGGAGGCACCAGAATTAAAGTTCTCTCTTCCTGAACTGAAATATATTTTCCAGTAATGGATAGAACAGTAGCCAATGTGTTCATCTCCAAGTGTCATATCTGGAATTACCTATGAATAGAAAACCACACTCAAGAAACTGTTGGCCCAATGCTCAGAAAATCAATGTCAATTTCTTAGACATATTTGGATGAAATAAAATGAAATGAGAACTCAAAAGATAACATGAGAGAGAGAAAACAAGAGGAAACACTAAGCATTAATCTACAGAGACAATGCTTGTATGCTGCCCCACATTTTTGTAACTCAGCATAAGCAATTACTACTTCTATTTTTTTATTTCAAGTTTTTATTTAAATTCTAGTAAGTTAACACATATGGTGGATGTAGAATTTAATGATTCATCTCTTACATATAACACCAAGTACTCATCATAAGTGCCCTCCAAGTACTTTTTCTTAGAAACAGCCTTTTCCAGAGAACTTTTGATCCTGATGAGTTCTCTAATATTGGATCTTAGAAGATAAAAACTCCCTCTCAAGCCTGCTCAACCTCGACACTTGGCATGATTTGAGGACTCAAAATGCTAAAATAAAACTAAAGCAGTGGGTTCTAAGGTAAGAATTAATGGAAGGGTTTGTTTTGTAGGCTTTCTTCAAAATACGTTGCCATTCATTAAAAATCCAGCTGAAGACTTCTAGGACCAGATATTTCTGAGGCTCCTTTGGAAGAGAGTATAGTGAAACAGTTAAAAACCTGAATCCTGGAGTCCGTCTTAACTTTAGTTGTGCTAGAATTTTTATTTGCCCAGTATTTGCATTTTGGGGCTAATACAGAAAAGCCATAGTTTCCCTTCCTGCCAACAGGTTGAACTCAAAGGAGAGACCAATGACTTGAGGACACAGGAAAAGATGGAGATCACAAATGCTTCTTTGTGGTATCCACCGAAGGAAATTAGTGATGAAGTAGTACAACGAAGTAAGTTGAGAAGGTTTTCATGTTCAAGAGAGAAACTGTACTAGCAGGACTGACACAGAAATACCTATTTGTCCTCCATCCTGAAGATCATTTGAGGGAGATTAACTTATCAGTCTGCATTGTCGCAAAAGGAAGGATATCCTTCTCCCTAACCTTAAAAATAGAGCCTGAGAGGTAACACAGAGATGCCTGTAAAACAGAGTTTACACTGTTGACATTTATCATGCCTCCCTCTTCATGCCCTCCTTTAAACATGTTCCTCTACTGCAGATTAATTCTGCCCTATTTTGCCGCCTCTAGTTATGTGTTTCCTCCATCTCTATATTATGAATTTAACAAGGTAGAGATCAAACACTGTGCCTCTCTTCTTCCCATGCCTTGCCCACCAAGCCTGTACATAGTAAGTGTTCATAAAGTGTTTGGTGATAAAATAAAATAGATGATTGAAGTGGAAATTTCAGAGATTCAGAGGTTTTATTTTTTTTTCTATCTAGTCTGTCCCTATGCAAAATCAGGAAGAATGTAGGTCTTATTAAATTAACCTTATTAGTATCTTTTTACCACTCACTCTCCCCACCAGTGTTCCTCCCAGATTTCCCACTTCCTTCACTATAAACATGATTTATGTTCCAAATGTCCGTGTACCAAAACTTACCTCTCTTACTTTCCATTTATGAAAAGAGTTTTATTTTCAAGTTTTCAAGGTAAAAACTGGTTTCCTGGTAAACTAAACTGCTCATTCAACAACTGATGATTCCTGGCATCTTAGGTGTGCTAGTCCTGTATTTATTTTATAGGATGCTCCTGGGACACCTGTCCTCATGAAAAAGATTATGTGTCTGACTCTAGAATGTTTAACAGGCAAATGGAAATATAATATGAAGTGGAGAAACTTTTTAGTCTTCAAATCATTCAGCCTGCAACCTAGACCTAGTTATAAATAAGCATTCATATGATGAATATGAAAATTGAGATTAAAAAGAAGAGCACAAGTCATTCCATTTTCAAAAACTCGTCTTGGTGGCTGATGCCAGAAATTTTATAAATGAGCAGCTTCTTGAGACGAGCACTGTATTTTATGTATTTAAATGCATTAATATTAGAAAAATGAACAAGAAGTCATGGAAGCTGAGTGTTTTCTTATTCTTTGAAAGTCCAGATTTTCAGCGCGCCTTCCACCACTTGATTTTCCTGCATCCGTTATTTTGCTGTAAGCTGTCAGAAAGCCAAGATATAAATGATCATTACAAGTTAAACAGGCTATTTTGGCTCAAGAATAAATCCAAAGTAGAGATAATGGGGGGTGGGGGGGGAGAAAATCTGCTATAAGCTGTGTATGGAAAGAAGTGACTGCAAAGGACATGATTCTAGAAGAGAAAATTGAAAAAAGACAGCTTAATGGTTTTGCCCAACTTTGATTTTTAGAGGAAGGTGAATACTTAGCTTAACACAGGTGGGGAAGAAAGAATTGCAGAAAAATAGCAGACCATGATGAAAAAACACAGGTCTTTGACTAAAGATACCTGGTCTATCACTAATAGGATGTTTTAATGGGAAATAGACACTTTACTCTTTGGGATTCAAGTTGACCTATATAAAAAATGAAGATGTTGGACCAAATGATCTCCAAAGTGCCTTGGGAGAATGCTCTGATGCTCAAGGAGTTCAGAAAACTGCTCGGGGTACTTTGAACCCATCAGCTCTATGATTAAAATCTTCACTTATACCCACTTTCCTCTTGTGCAGGCTCAGGGCACTTAACAGTAGATTAGGCAGAGTGGTCAATTTCCAGGCCTTTGGATCTGAAAAATGGGGTGTCACTTTCTCATTTTGATTCCAGTGATATATTTTGGTTCATGATGCATAAAAACAATTGTGAAAGACAAACTCCCCAAGCTATATCACAGAACCATTAGACACTGTGTCTTACTTGCAGGTGAAGTTTCTTAAAGGATTTGTCTACAGATATACCATGGAATTCAACCACAATGATGCAATGTGCTTTGAATATCTAGTTGAGAGGGAGAACCACCACCTTTGGAAATAGTGGAAATAATACAGAGCCTGGAAAAGCTTTTTTTTTTTTTTTTTTTTTTTTTTTTTTAGAAAGGAATTTTAAAGATTTTTATTTTTATTTTATTTATTTATTTGAGAGAGAGACAGTGAGAGAGAGCATGAGCGAGGAGAAGGTCAGAGGGAGAAGCAGACTCCCCATGGACCTGGGAGCCCGATGTGGGACTCGATCCCGGGACCCCGGGACCATGACCTGAGCCGAAGGCAGTCGTCCAACCAACTGAGCCACCCAGGCGTCCCCAGAGCCTGGAAAAGCCTTGCAGTTAACATGGAACTGTGTGCCATTCATTCGACAAGTATCTATTGAGTTCCTATTATGTGGTGGGCACTGGGGAACCCATGGTAAGCAAGACAAACTTGGTCCTTACCCCAATGAAACTTACACTTTTTTTTTTTAAGATTTTATTTATTTATTTGACAGACAGAAATCACAAGCAGGCAGAGGGTAGGGGGGGGAGGCAGACTCCCTGCTGAGCAAGGAGCTTGATGTGGGACTCGATCCCAGGACCCTGAGATCTTGACCTGAGCCAAAGGCAGAGGCTTAACCCACTAAGCCACCCGGGTGTCCCATGAAACTTACACTTTAAAGGGTGCTCTGACAGTTTTATGGACCACCTACAATTAGATGTCATGGAAACCCTCCTTTAATAATAATAATAATTAATAATAGCAAAGAAAAATTTAATAAGCCTTCCAGTTCTTTTAGATATTCCTCAAATGAGGTGTTTTTCATTTCTTACCTCTGAACACACTATACTTGATCAGGATTCTCTTTAGGTGGAGCCATCAGAAGTGAACTTAAGATCTATTTCAAGAAGAAGGGAACAGGATTCTCCATTCTCCCTGTTCTGAATACAAAGTTACATTAATGCAGCCTGTGATCCCAGTGGCTCTCATATTAGCATAACAATGATGATGATAATGATGATGGTGATGAATAAGAATAATGAGAATGCCAAGATTCTGAATGCCTGGACTAAAGTCTGTATTCTATCTCTGTCTTGGTTTGGATTCCCTCAAGAGCAGGAATAGGTTGGGGAACAGTTACAAGACCTAGATGGCCTGACTCTGGCATATACTCCTCACAAGTAGGTTCCTTCTTCTGAGAAACTCCTTATTCCTCCCTATTTTTCTCTGCTTGCCCACTCCCTAGCTGGTAGTGCCTATAAAAATCTTTGGATCTTAGATACCACTCCTATAGGAAGCCTCCCTCAACTCCCAAACATGGTTGGCTTGCCCTCTTACCTGTTTCTACAGCATCTTCCCTTTGCTTTTTTCATGGCACTCACCTTGCTATGTTTGCACTGCCTGTTGTTCATCTGGATTCATACAACTGTGAGTTCTAAATAGTCATAGAGGGTAAAATGAATGAAGATGATCACTACTTTGCTCTGAACCAAAGAAGCATGACCTCCCACATAATGCTGATTTTTGAAAAAGCGCAGATCTGCCTTCAGCATAAATGTTGATTTACTCCCAGTGAATATCCTTCCATTAGGCCTATTCTGGTTTCCTCTAGTCCATGAAATATGACTTATCTTGATTAATGGAATAGAATAAGGAAAAGCACATTGTTTTTAAAGACTATTTGGTGGATGCAAAGGGGGATAATCTGGCTGCCTCTCCAGCCTGTAAATCCCAGCAAATCCCTCTAAACCACTTCTACATAGTATGTTCAGGAAACTAATTAGACACAAGGTCCCACAGGACAGACGTCCTCTAGGTGATGCTATTAGTGATCCAAAAAAATGAGATTGACACTGTGTGATTCCCCCCTTAACTCTCAAGAGAGTCCTCATTCAGCCCAGGGAAACAAAAGCCAGAACCTGAGGAACCAGTAGAAGAATAAAGAAGACCATGGTCATTAGTGTCTAAGAGATCTTGAATTAAACTCTGGTTTTGTCCCTTATTAGCTATATGACCTCATAAGTCACTTATATGCTATGAGTCTGACTTTCCTCTGTTGTAAAATAGGGGTAACATTTCCTTTTCTTAAAACCATGTCTGGGATTTAATATATCTTGATCTTAAAAGACAGATGATAGCATATAGGCCAAAGAATTTCCAATTTGAAGTGGAAAGGGAAAAGAAAAAAAAAAAAGGCAGTAGGTTGCTACTCTTTAAAAGCAAATAGCTTTTCTGAAAAGATTCTTTTATACTATTGCAATTGTAGCATGCAACAGGCTCACCTGCAAGACTTGTTAAAATAAAGGTCAATGAGCCTGACCCCCTGAGTTTCTGATCCAGCAGATACAGGTTAAGTCAGGCACTGTGCTGGGTCCTGGGGATATAAGAGGGGGCTCACTGTGCCTGTCTTCACATATCCCACAATTTAATGGAGGAGGCAGACATTAAACTATATTCAGACACATGGAGTTTTCAGGAGACAACACCACATTCAGACTCCCCCGCCCCAGCATATCATTAAGCCCTGTACCGGATCTCAAGCTTTGGTGTACATAGAAATTATCTTTGGTGGTGGGTGCTCAAATGCAGGTCCCAAGCTCCAATCAGAGAGTTCAGTAAGTCCAAGGTGAAGCCAAGAACCTGAATGTTTTATAATTTCCCCAAATCATCCTAATGTAGGTGGTCTTCACCCCACACTCTGGAAACACTGATTTATTAAAATCTATCATTCTTTGCTGATAGGTTTTTAATGCAGTCTCCCAATTGAAGTAAGCCAGACTGTATTTCCTTCCATTTTAATAAAGGAGTTACTCAAAATTAAATCTCTGTACTTCACTCTCTTCCTCTGGTATTTTGATAGCCTTTAGGGAGCTATTTTAATTAAGTAATTCATGGAGAGAACACCTGTTCAGGTGTGTCTTGGCTTCATTTGGAAAACAATAATTATAAACCAAAATCTCACTGTTCCTGGAAGGAAATGGGCATCTATTTGTTTGAGGCATAAATAATATTTGTAAAATGGGAAAGAGCAGTGATGATGTATGTTTAAATGTAGACTAGATTCAAGCACCACCTGATAATATTAATGCATGTAGGAAATGCAAATCAGTCTCATATCACGTAGGCATTTCTAGTCACTAAAGGGGACCATGGGGAGCTATGTGACAGAATAATCCTAAAATTAGGTTCAGTGGCATAGAATGAATGAAGAAGGTGTCACATGGTGGAACAAATGCTTGAGAGGCTCTGGTTCCTGCTCCTTCAAGACAAGGGTGCAAGTGAGCAACCGGCCATAGATAAAGTGAGCCAATATGAGAATGATGCCAATGTAGAGAGAAATCATCATAAAGCCAATTTACCTAAGACCTAAGAGACTTTCAAGCACTTACTCTACATCCACCGGAAGCAAGACCATACCAGCAAGGGTTGCCCTTTCCCCAGATTCCCTAATGATACAGTAGAATGCTCTGTTAATGGTCTTTTCATTTTTTCCCTCCTGGTAACATGAGAAGGGGAGCATAAAGATACAATGTACATTGCCAGAATAGCTTGACAAGACATTAGCACAACCTGTAACAGGAAGATGGGGGAAAAAAAATCCTTCAAACACTTAATAAAAATTAATGAAAATAACACAATGCATATCAAATGGACAGAAGTTCTTCAGCTGGGGGGAAAAGAAATTTCAGATAAAGTTATTAGGCTTTGGTCAAATCAGAATGCCCTATGTTGCTAATCTATATTATGAAATTTGAAAAAATTAGTGTTGCATTACAGTCTAAAAAGAGATTCTGAATGGCATTGGAAATTACTTTGATCCACTATCATTTATTAATATAGCTAGTGCATGTCTCCACAACTGAGAGACTCAACGAGTCAAAAATTACCCACCCATGAGCAATAACATAACACAAGCAGAGCACAGAGTGAGACACTACAGGAGGGCACAAAATTCAATCACAAGAGGGCACCATCTCCATCTGGGGAGACAGAGTACATGTAAATCATCTCATCCCACCAAATACGTAGAATCAGCTGTCCATATCTCCCACTGACTCCCACAGCAAGAAGATAATCAGGGGCAGGGATGATCAGAGAATATGTTCGGTAGGAAGCAAAAGAAAAGCTTATAATAAGTTAAAGGGGATAAAGTAGCCACAATTTTCTGAAGAAGAATTGAGCACATTCCAAGGAGAAGATCTAAAAGGCCCATAGTTTTAATCAAGTAAATCTTTCCCTGATGAAAGCACTGGGGATTATGTAAAATAAAGTGTGCCCTTCCTTATGAAATAAATGCAAAATAAAAATAAAATAATATCTTCTGCTGATTAAATTAACAATATAAAATAATTATCTTTAGAGCTGATAAACCCTACTCTGGGGCTGTATGTGATTTGCTACAACTTTTCTTGAGGGACAACTAGCAATTTGCTATCAATGGCCTTCAAATTTATCATACATTTTAAGATAAAAATGCCATGTCTATAAAATGAAATCAATGTTGAATTTCTGTAAAATGGAAAAATTACAAAAATATCTATGTCCAATAGGTGGCAATTAGTTAAAATACACATCCATATGATGATGATAATGGGAAGAATATTTAATAACTTGAAAATTATTCATAGCAACTAATGAAGAATATGGTCCAATTTTCATTTTAAAAGCATTTCCTATATACTAGGAAGCATCTAAAAATCTAAAATCATATTCATCAAAATATCAATCAATGATAGTTCTTTCTGAGTTGTAAGGTTAGAGGTGATTTATTGTTTGGTTTTTTTTTATGTCATTTCCACATTTTCTATAATGAACATGTATGCCTTGGAAACCAGAAGAACATGAGAAGTTCTTTTAACAACTAAGGAAAGAGGTTGAATGAGGAAAGGTCAGTGTTTTCTCATTGTTTACAGTATAAAGGTCAGATTCCCTTACAAGGCTTGGCTCTACCTGCTACTCCAGTCTCCTCTCATTACAATCCCATCAGCTTACTCAGCCTTAGACACACAGATCTCTGGGGTTTTTGCCATTTGCTTCCTACCACAGAGCCTGAGTATAGTAGATTATATTATTTTTGCAATTATATATTCCCATCCCCTCCCGTCAGAGGATTATGCTCCTGCTCACTGCCATGTACAGTACTCTGTCCCGAGAGTCAAGGTCTGTACGTCCCTGTCCCGTTGGCTTTGAGTTTGGCTTTGATCTCTACTTCTCAGGCCTCCGTGGCCCCTTCTTGTGGATTTTGAAACTGTTGAAAGCTCACTGTCATCAAAAGGAATGCAAACCAAGCATGACAAGTCTACATCCAAGCAGAAGCCTCCAGAGTTATGTTAAAGGTTTCCAACAGTGCTCCTGACCTTTTGTGCCGCTACAAGAATAGCATGTCCCACATTGGGGCTGTTCCTTCAGTTTGAGTCCTTGAATGAGACATGGAGTCATGGCCCAAGCAGAGCTACCATCTACCTATAGCCTACCTGTGAGTAATAGGCAAGTAATTAAACTCTATGGTATAAGCCATTGAGGTGTGGATGTCAGTTAAGCCACCACAGCATACAAAACAAAACAGACTAATACACATGGCACATGGTGTTTCTTTATCTAGAATATTCTGACATGCCACCTCTACCCTATAGAGTTAATTCCATCACTTCCTTCACATCTCAGTTCTTCCCTAGCCCCCTTCCAGGTCAAATCTGTGTCATGAGTTTTCTCAGTACTGGGTGCTGCTCCTTCGTAACATTTAGCACAATCATAATATCACAACTTTTGTATGATTGTCCAATCAATATCTGGCATGCCAGTGGACTATGAACTCCTTCAGATCAGGGATAGTGGCTCTTCATTCACCCATGGGCCCCCCAGGACCTACACAGTGCTTGGCACATAGTATATCCTCAATAAAAAAAAATAATATTTAAAGGAGTACATAGAGGAAAGCATGGATAAACTCAGAACCTTAAACATAAAAGTGAGAAGCATAAATCAAATGAAGCAAATATTTGGAAGATATTATTGATCTTCCGGTGAGAATACATTGTAAGTCTTTCATAGTACAAATAAATACACGGTAACTATGTTCAGGATTTCCTGAATAATAATATTTAATAATTAAATTAATTATTAACAATTAATTAAATAATATTTAATAATATTTAAGCACTCTCACTTTAAAGGCCATATATATATATATGTATATATATATATATATATATATATATGCATATATATGTCAATATTAACCTGGTAACTGCTTTGTGATGTAAGTACTACTATCTGCCACCAACTACCCCAGGGATGTTTGGCACTATGCCCAAACCACATGGTTGGGAGCTGGTGGAGTAAGAGTTTGAATCCAAGCACTCTGGTGCCGAAGTCTATGTCTGTAACCACTAGATGATGTTGCTGTTCATTTTGTCTGAAGGTTATGAGTACTGGAAAGGACTCGGGGAACTGCACTGTCAAGGCAAGAAAACATTTAATTTTAGTTTCCCTGTTGCGTCACATGGGATCACCTGAGCTACTGATAGGGTGGGGTGCGCCCCTCCAGGAGAGCATTTCCCTTGGGTAAATAAAAAGCACACACATGTTCCCACACCACCGTCATTATTCGTTTCCCACTCAGTGTCCTCTCCTGACTCACTGATAAAGTGATGCCCATGACGGTAATGACATCATCATCTCTTCACACCCCTTACTGTGCCTAGCACAATACCCTGCACGTATCAGGTGCTTAGTATATGTGTTTTGAATCAAATGGGTCCCGTCATTCTTGCCTTATGATTTCAATGATTGAGATGGACAATCATATGAGATCTCGTTGCCTGTACGACGACAACTTCTGAGGGAGCAAGTGGGATGTGAGAATTTCGTTCTAACGCTAAACCTGACTGAAAAAATAAGAAGCCTGAACCCATTGCCTCAGCAGTGGAATAGGGAGAGGACCTGATTGTGGGGCCCATGCACCTGGCTTCTTCCCCAGAAGTAATAGTACCCTAGGGAGTGAGCCTGGGAAGGGCTGGCCTGAGAGGAGTCAGCCTTGGGAGAGGAAGTGTAGTGGTAGCAATAATTTAAGGTCTAGGGGTCAAAAGGGAGAAAGGGCAGAACTAGGGCTCAGTGTCTTTTCTGGTGGGGTAAGAAAGGGTTCAATGATATCACATCTAAGGTCTCTGACAGCTGGAATATCTGTGAGTCTAACACTGTCCTCTGACAAAACTCATCTGTAAGTTAAAGGGAGGAGGCACACACTGCAGCCAGAGGGGACATTCCTGAGGGCAGGGGCAGAAGCAGGAACTGGAAACAATGGAAACAACTGGTCCTTGCAGAGTTTAAAAGGCATCAAGAAATGCCAGGCTGGAAAGAGAGTATTTAGACCTCTTCTAGGGCAATATTCCTGGAAGCACAGGGGCTAGGCCATTCACATGTGAATCCTGTAGGGAAATTTTTTAAAATAGACTCCTGAGTCCTCTTGGGATCTGAGAATTTCATGCAGAAATCTGCCTTTTTAAAACCTGAGATAATTCCTATGAGTCTAAAAATCTATAAATCTCCAATCTGGAGAGAGGGAATACTAACTTGCCTGGGCAAGGAAATAAAATCCCCAACGCTTAGATTTGAAATCTGAGCAATGATGTTCTTTTTTTAAGCGTAATTGGACTCTTTTAAGACCACCTGTGGATCAGTGGAACAGCCATCAATGGGCATGACTAAGTACTTGTTAATAATAAACCTGGAGTACATTGCTGTACTTTCCTTGCTGATCTCCCCAACACAGAAGAAACAGAATTTCCTTTCTGCCTGTGGTCAGAATTCAACCTGTCTCTCAAGTTCTCCCCCTCACTTTTTTTACTGAAAGTAAAGGTGGCTGCTGCATCTGTCATAAGACAAGCTGGGGCCTGTGAAGAAGGGGTGCAGGATAGCCAAGCCTCTGGCAGAGATACAGCTTCTCGGCCTGGAATGAAATTACCCTGTGGAGCAGCTAGACAGAACCCCATCTTCTGGTATTTGGACTTTGAATTCCTACAAGTTTCTAAATCAATCACCAGAAAATGGATGCTCTCTGGCCAAGTGCCCGAGTTCTGGCTCTAACCTAGGGGTTCCCTCTCAAAATAACTTGGAGGGCCCAGAACCAGGCTGGTGGAGACCAGGCCAACCACCCACCAACTAAAAGCACAGGCAGCCTCCCTGGGGTTAACTCTGGCTACTTCAGCTGGTTTGGCCAGCCCAGCCTGGGAGCCTTGAAGGAAGAGGAGGAGGAGGGTGGAGATGCAGGGCTTGGAGGAAGAGCCTTCAAGCCTTGGAAAGGGTGGGGCTAAGCGGCAGGCCAGGAGAGGAGGAAACCTAGTGGAGGAACTGTCTTCAGGTGTGTAACACTTGGGCTGGGCTTCTGAAAGGGGTTGAAGCAGCCTGCTCCAGCCAGAGCTGAGAAGGAAACTTTCACTGGCACTCACTCCTCTTTGAAGGGATAACTGGAGGTGGTTGTAACCTAGCCTCTCTAGTTGCCGTCCCACCAGAAGAAGTCCTGACTCCCCCTGTCATAGCTGTGGAGCTTGTACCGAGGAAAGAGGAGGTAAGCATCCTACTTAACACTAAGACTGGGGGTTGTTTGTTTGTTTGTTTTTCCTCCACTTTCTGAACTGCTTGCTGGTCTGGGACAGGCTGTCACTTCAAAGGGAGCCTTTGAGCTTGTCGATGGCCTCATCCTCAGTACCCGGAGTCCTGGGGTCTGCAGCTATGTCCCTCGTTAGCTACCAGCAGTCCCAGCCTCCCAGGGAACTCTCAATTTGGGGAGCTCTTTGCCCAGGCTGGAGAGCCCTGTGCGTGTCGTTGACTGGGTTGTGAGGGCCGTTGCAGATGGTGACTAATCTATGTAGTTTTGGCTTTTTCTACATGCTGAGCATGAGCAGGCAGCCTCTGCCTATGTTGCCTATAGCTTGAAATGAATTACTCGTATCGAGAGTCAAAATACACAGGTATTGATCATTACCTATACTATTCTAGGGCCTCTCCCAAGAGTTTACAAAACCATTATGCAGGATTTTGAAATACGTACACATGTGTGAGGAAGAGAGCAGAACAAAGTTGGGTCTTTGATGGCAACTAAAAATAATAATAGTGAGAGCTCCTTGCAAGCTTATGGTTTGCAAAGCATGAGGGTGAACCATATTTTGTCTTATTGCAAGTCCCCGAGACAGGTGTTGGTATTATCTACAATTACTGATGAGGATGCTAAGGCTCAGGTTAACTGAGCCAAACTGATGTTTGCAGGTCCCAGTCCATGCTCTGGACTTAAATCATGAGGTCATAATTAGTTTTGGGTTTTCCAGATTCAAAATGTACCGGGGTAGTAAGGAATAACCAACTGTAAAGAGGCTTTGTAAGGAAGCTTTCTCCAAGCCGAACAAAGCTGACAGCCTCCATTTCCTGTGGCCATATTCAGGAAATAATTTAGACCATCTCTCTACTTCTCAGACTTCAATATTCCCTTCTTGTGAATTTGGAGACTATTTGGAGCCCACTGTCAGCAGTATGTAATCCACATGATTTGTGCCATTAAGAATTCAGAGACTGTGCAGCTGAGCAATAGAGCTAGTCTTTAAAGCACTAGAGCCCGTGGTGGAAGGGGAAAGGGAACGCCCTCAGAGGCCAGACCCCAGGCCAGGGCACTGTGGCCACTCAGAATTAAACCCAGTGCCCCCAAAATGGTTTGACAGACCACTTGTAACCTCAACTCTTACCTACACCCCAATCTTAACTAACATCAATCCCGTAATCCATGGTGAGCCAGCAATACTGGCTGCCTGTTCTTTTCCTTCTTGGGACCTGTGTGCCTAGCCTTCCTTCCACTTGGAACATTTTCCCATGGGCTTTACCTATATTTGTCTTTCTTCAACCAGGTTGCAGTTCAGATGTTGCCTGTTCCAGAGGGCTTCCTAAAATGCCTACAGAAGCTAAAATAGGCCCACCACCACCACCATTATCATCCCCAATTACACTCACTCAAAGCATTATTTTTGCAATGCTGATGACCATCTGAAATTCTGTCTTCCTGTGTATTGTGTATCTCCCCACTAGAACACAAGTTCCATGAGCAAAGGGAGGCTCCATGTCTTCTACTTGCTGGACACTCCTGGGTCCCCAGGGCTTAGCAGATTTCCCAATAATAAAAGGGACTGGGTTAACAGGTTGAATGAAAAATAGAAAGGATGAGGAGATACCTTGACCACCAGAATGCCTCCTTCTCATTCAATACCTCCCCTCGGTCTCCCTTGACAAGGCAAAGCCATTGGTCTAGAAACTGAAATAAGCACCTGAATTTTGAAGTGCTCAGGGGAAACCGATTACATCCCCGGAGTAACATAGTGGGGGAAAGCTAAATGGCGTTAAGTGGATTTAGTTCCCTGAGGAATAGCAAGGTATGGTAAGGCTGGCTCTGCTGACCAGTGGCTATAAACAGCACTGCCTCTGATTCAGCCCAGAATGCTCTTTTGGACCAAATGTGGTATGGATGAGAGCCATGACTGAGTACTTGCCGTGCCAATAGGATTTCAGAAAGCTAAGCGTGCACCTTTCCAGGCTTGCTTCTTTAGGTCACTCACTTACCTTCTCATCAGGCTTCACTTATGTGTCTTTTGCTATTTTGGGCATCATTTATAGGATGGGAAGAGGCTTATAATTGGTACTGGGGTGGGAGTCAAAATGTTTCTATGGGCTCTACCATTCTGCCATTGTGGGAAAGTCCCTTAGCACCTCCACTTGTCATGTTTCTCCTCGGTAAATGGAATGATTACAGCCGCCCTGTATAGCCTATGAGGTTGTTGCCAGATCTGATGCCCGCTTTTTGGGTATTGCAGGTGATGATGATATAGAAACTAGCACCATAAATCTCTTGCTCGCAAGCACACAGCCCTACGCTTCCAGGGGAGTGTAGAACACACAGGTGTGCTCGTGGGTAATTTCACTTGTGGGAAAATCCACAATTTCAAAAGAAATCTATGAGAGGAAGAGGCTCCTCTGTAGGATTCCTTTTCCCAAACAACTACCTCAAGAATCAACGTCTACACTTTAATTAACACCCAGCCTATTTGCTTTGCAGTGAGGAACATTAGAATCCAGCCTAGGGATGCTGCCTCTTTGGCAAGCACACAGCATTTGGCAGTATTTCATATGCTGATGGTTTTTATGGCTCCCTTCTTACACTTATGGGTTCTTCATTGTAATATATGTTAAGCCTTCCTGGCATCAACCCCGGCCCTATTTGATTTAAGAGACATCTGATTTTTATATCTGATCCTCAGGTTGTTCTATAATTTTTTTAAGGCACTCCTTATCTTGTTCTAGTCCCTTGTGCTATTCTTGATTTGCAGATTTTTAAAAATGCCTTTTTGTTGTTTTTTTTTTTTTTTTTTTAAGAAAATATGTCTCTGTATCAGAAGCCACGCCAGAACCCTAATGATTTTCTGGGGAAGAAGGGGTCCATATGCAAAGTTGTATCCTGGGAAAAGAATTACATTATATGGAGACATGGGCTTGAATCCTAGCCCTGCTTCTCAGTAATCCTTATCCAGCTTCTGGGGCCTTGGTGGGCATAATAGCAATATGAGCAGTGCGATTTTTTTTGAGAGCTTACTAAGTGCTAAGAGGATTCCTTGAATAATCTCATATGATGTTTATCCTGATGATCTCTGTGTTTGGAAATAGGGAATACAAGACATGGAGCTTAGGAGGTCATCAGGTAATAGGTCATGGAACCCGGATTTGAATGCATGCTTGTTGACTTGAGAGCATGTGCTCTTATCTCCCAGGCTTATTGCCTTCTACTCTGATACACTATCCTGGGATCTTTCTTTATACAAAATTTGACATTACTGGGTCTGTCCTCTTCATAGGCTGTCATCCAATGAAATAATGCCTATAAAGATTCACTGAACTGTGCAGTTTTACTTCACCATTTTTGTTTACCAAGATTTAGAGAAATATTCTATAAGGACTCCTTTTCTCTAAGTGGCCTTTGAAGTAAATGACAAATATTTTCATAAAGCAAAATGGTGCATCTTGCCAAGAAGGAGTATGAAGATCATCAGTTCTAATGCCAAGCATACACTGGATACTAGGATAGACCCAAACTTCTTTAAATTCTTAAAATCTTTATACTAGAGACTGATGGTCAACAACATCTTCATATTCAGTACTGAGAGAAGCATTTTCCTTGTTATTTCATGTGCAAGAGGCCATTCATCGTCGTGGTGAAAGATGTGGCCTCATGGTTTAGAGTGTCTGACTCTGTCAGTTGCTAGTCTTGTGACCCTGGACAAGTTTCTTAGCCACTCTGTGTTTCAGCTTCTGAGTTTATGACAGGGGATATGACTGAACTGTCCTTCTAGTGTTGGGAGATTTATAGAGGTGCTGGAATAGTTCTTGGTATGTAGTGGATTCTCAAATATTTGCTGCCATTCTGACTTTTCCCTCAGCCCTTCTATAAGTGACATCCTCTCACCTTCATCTTCTAAATGTAGACACTGATGAAGAGTCAGTTCACCTGACTACAACCAGCATTGAACTTCTGTGTTCATCCAGGGCCTTCCCTCTTCGATGTTCTATTTCCTCAATAAAATCTCAAGGAAACACCAATATCTCTGGGAACCCACAGTTTGATGGGATTTATACTCTAAAACCAAACCTACTTTCTCCCCATGCATGTACCTAAAGGTACCTATTGGTCTCCTGTCCTCTTTAGGCTGGTGAGTAAAGTGTCTTGTTGAAAATGACTAAGTTGTGTTTCTAGGTTATCATCAAACCAGCCAGATTTTTTTTTTTTGTCTATTCAAGATTCTTTCTGTGGACACGCAACCCTGCTGGACTTAGGGTGCTAAATTTGCTCATTAAAAGCAACCAATGGCACCATTTCCCAAGAGAGAGTACTGACCTAACCAGGTAGGTGGCTTCTTTTAGCTCTAACACCATCCTGTGCTGGCTTAAATCTGTTGACCTAAATTCTCTTGAGTTAGTACCGATGTTGGGCTATGTAACCAGAATAAATTATCTAGATATCTGTCCTGGGCTAGTCAAAGACTGATGCCAGCTCTTGTACTCTTTTGGTTATGGTACCCAGTTGGAAATTGGAGTCATTTTACAAACTCCTTCTCCCCCTGCGTGGGGACCTGCCTCTGCCAGGATCCCAACACACAGTGTAAGAACACCATGATTCCGGAAAAACAGCCATCCTTCCTTTGCCTGCCCTGAGTAGGCCTGTGTCTTAAAAATCTCTCAAGTAATGGCAGTAATTAATAATTAACAAGAGCTTCCTTTTATGAGTACTTGCTGTGTGTGAGTTTACTTAATTATTCATGTAATCCTAACGCAATACCTCTCTCAAGAAAGTTCCACTATTATCCTCTCTATTTTAGGGAAGAGGAAGACGACATGTAGAGAGTTCATAAATTTGGCCAGAGGCCACCAGCTGAAAATGGGACCACCAGCACATAAACCCAAACCTGTGTGACTAACTACCTGTTCTTCACCTCTGTGCTTGACTACCCCAAGCTCCTCCTGCCTGAATCACCCTCACCTAGATGGTTTGATAACACATTTCTGATTAGCTGTGGAAAAACTCGTTCTATGGGGCCACCCCACAGGGGATGTGGACAAACCTGTCTCACCTGTTTCCCTGGACCTTCCTGCCCTGACATGGGTGGTTAGGTTCTTTTTCCTGTTGCCTCATCTTATCCAGACATGGTTGAGCTCCTTCATTACTCAGCTTGGCCTTCCCTCCCTAATCCTTCAGCCAATGGAATATTCTAGTAGATGAACATGAGGGTGAAGTCTCTGTCCTTCCAAGGCACCCTCAGCCCACTCCTTACACTTTGGAAAAGTAATCCTTTTGTGTTTGTCCAATTTCTTTCCTTTCTTGTTCTCGTCTCAGTCTGGTTTATGAGCAAACCAGATTAGATCAAAGATCGTAAAGCATATTCTCTATGCTGTGAGACAGTCCAGTAATTGGTATCTTAGCCTGAGCAGTGGCCCATGAATTCTGTCTTTTACAAAAGCAGAGAAAATGGTGGTCTTCATTGTAGCTGTCTATCAATTGTAGCTTATGCAACTGGACTCTTACCAGTAAGGAATGCACAAAGGGGTTGGAGAAATCTAGTTATATCGTAGATACCATATCATGCCTCTTAATGCATATGTGATCATGCACCAATTATTTTCCACAGTAGCATAACACTGTTTCATTTCATATAGCTCTGCATATTTTACTGACATGTCTACAGTGTCCCAGGCACTGACCCCTATATGTATACATTTCACTTAAGTCTGAGACCAACCTAATGAGATAAATACTGTGATCATCACTTTACAGATTAGAAAACTAAGGCTGGTAAGGTTAAGGTGGGATTTCAACCCAGTTCTTTCAAAATCAAAATCCATTCCATAGGCCAGCGTAATGCTGGCTGATGGTTCAATGCTAAATCATTCCCTTTCTACCACAAGAACATATACAAGTCTTTCTCTCATGCAGCTCATGCTGAGGACATTTTTCCAGGCCCCATCCAACTGTACTGCTTCTCCTCATTTGCCAGCCTTCCAATCGATGACCGAAGCAGCTCTAGCCAGTGCCCAGATCATCACTCATTATCTCTTCTGTTCAGTCTGCTCTCCCTGTCACAGAAAGAAAGACACCTCGTCGATGAGAGTAAACACTTTTTTTTCTTTCTACCAATTAAGAGATCTTCTAAACAAATACTTATGCTTCCTTCTGACAATACAACCATCTATTTCCTCTTTGTCTGCATGGTAGATGCATCACCAGACACTGCTACATTTCTAGGACACTCCAAAACAGAAAAGCAGGGGCTGTATATGGGTGAGCTGAATAAGCCATGGAGTCGGGGGCTTGGAGGTGACCCATTAGGACTTAAGCCCGTGAGTACAAGGGTCAACTCCATCTCATTTGTCACTGTTCCCCAACACCTAGATCAATACCAGGCACAGAGGACAGGCTCACATGTTACTCACTGAATCAGTATATTAGCACTAAACAAAAAAAAAAAAAAAAAAAAAAAAAAAAAAGTGTGTGTATTACATACTTGTTTCCTAGATATGTTTCTGTTTTGTTTAAAAGTAAACAACAACAACAAAAAAAAAGGTGGCTGAGGGAGTAGCTGTTGGGTCATTGGAATTCGTAAATTTGCAAACAGTTTCTTTTATTAAAGCAGACAGTTTCCATGCCCAGCTAGCTACACTTTGACTTAGTCCTGACTATTTTTTGAGGATGGAGCTTCTTTCTCTCCCATGTGATTGCACCATCTCTCCTGTCACAGCTCACACTGAGAGGCTTATCACACACACTCTAAATCTTTCCATCCCAGATGGAAGTTTGAGTGGTGACAACCTGAGTGTCCCTGGACCCCACTTTTTGGCCACATCCTCCTATTTTCTTTGCTTCCAAAACTATAAGATTTCCATTTACCAGTAGCAACCAACCAGGCATGGTGCTAAATACCTCCATATACTACTAAATTTAATCATCCCAAGATCTTTACCTTGTCATTTGCAAATCTCAAAAACTCTGACAATCGGAAAGGTAAAGTGATGTGCTACAGGTCCCCAAGCTGGTTGATGGTGAGCCCAGGCCTCCCATGTTGAGTCTTTGGGTTCCCAACCCCAAGCTCTTTCCACCATGGGCTGCACAGCAAATCCATGTCTGAGGCTTGTTATATAACCTCGTATGTGAGAGGGACGCTAGTCCTTTTCTTACTTTCTCAAGCCAAATACCCACAATATAAAAGGTGTGATTCCCACCCCCCCTCCAGAAGGGCACTTTCTGATGTAACTTACTGTGAAGAGCCTGGGGCTGAGCTCCATATACCTATTAGGAAACACAAAATCCCATAAAGGACCTGCACCTTCACTCTTGGTTGCCATTCTGTTAAGGATGACAGAGGGGCTGCTGTGTGGTCTGAGAGAGTATGGCCCCAGCCCTTAGAAAAGGCTGCAGTTGGCGACAGGTCATGAGGCCTTAAGGGAAGGCCATTTCCACTGCTCAATGTGTGAGGATGAAG
This sequence comes from Enhydra lutris kenyoni, assembly GCF_002288905.1. Lineage (NCBI taxonomy): Eukaryota > Metazoa > Chordata > Mammalia > Carnivora > Mustelidae > Enhydra > Enhydra lutris. The sequence goes on from NW_019154089.1 coordinate 27,472,282, forward strand.
GTCATTTGGGAGCTCAGATAGAGGGTTTGGCAGGGGTGGGGATCCTATTCTTCCATTCCTCATGACATACAATTACCACATCTTGAGGCTCCACCAGGGGCAGCCTTCACTAATACTTACTAGACATCATTATTTCAACAGAAATGAGATTTGTTTTAAAAGTCAACTACTATAAGTGGAAAAATCACATTATCGCAAACAGCAACTGTGAAATTAAATACAATGATCACAGAGCACCGTGAGTAAACTCTACCCAGACAGTGCTATCCATGGGAAGCTCTGGCCCTGAGACTGGTTCTTGCTTTGTCTAAAAGGAGAGTTAAATATTAAACTGGCACTGCTTTGTGGGTAGGGAGTTTCAGTCTGGGAAGTTCTGGAGATGGAGGGCGGTGGAGACTGCACAGCAGTGTGAGTGTACTTAACACCATGAAATTCTGCACTTAAAAATGGTTAATATGTAAGTTGTTTTATGTATTTTATCAGTGGGGGAAAAAAAGGAATAAAGCAGCTCTTTGTGTACAGTTGCAAAACAATCTTCAAGATATCTTAAGTGAAAACAAAGTGCTGAACTGTGTGTTTAAAATGTTGCAACTTGTAGTTTAAAAAAAAGAGACACACCCACACAGCTATGCTTGCATATGCATGGATTCCTCTAGAAAGAATGACATTTGATTCCATAGAGGGAAGGGGCTCTATGGGATGGGAACAAAGAGGGAGGGAGGGTCATTGCTTGCTTTTGAGGTATGTTCCAGTGCACCTGTAACTTATTCTAATTAATAATATTTTAAACCCTAATAAAAATGACTGACTAGCATCACAATTAAATTGTCTCCCTAAAGCAGTGGTTCTCAACCTTGGCTGTACCCTAGACTGTAGCTGCTCCAGATAAAGTCCCCTAATGAGCAACATCAGCATCACCTGGTTACAAATGAGGGTCTCCAGCCCCACCCACACCCTTGGAATCAGAATCTGCCTTTGACCAAAATCACCAAGTGGTTTGCCAGACACGAAAGAATAAGAAGGTTTGGCGCAGGACTGATTTAATCCTGAGGGGCTTGAGCCTGAAGTTGACTTGAAGCCCCCCAGGTGGTTTCATGGAGCAGCTGATGTCGAGAGCCACTAACTTAATGCAATTGGGAAAAATGAAGAGATTGGATTTCCCTACTATGTGATTCGGTTTTATTCAGTGGGGTCTCTGTGTGCCTCTTAAAAATCGTTACACATGCCACACTTGAGAGCACTGGTCTCAGATCTCGCAAACATCACAGGAACCTATAACCGTGAGCTTCACCTGAGCTCAATGAGGAAAATGTTCTTTGTTAGCTTTGAGTACATTTTTCCCGTTATATAAAATAGACTTCAGAGTTCCACACCAAACATATACCGATTAAGGATTTTTTTTTTTTTAATCCAGGAATATAGCATAATGTCAAGTCATCACGAAGTCAGACTTTAGAGTTAGAAAGATATGCATCTGAATTCACCTTTCGGAGCCCCCTGCCAAATGGGGTTAGCACTTACCATATGGAACTGTGTTATTTAAATGAGATAGTGTAGATAATGCTTGATTCATCCTTTGCGCTTGTTCCCTGGGAAGGAATGATTGGATGTTTATGTCCACTCTCTCCGCCCTGCCACATCGTGTCCAGAGCTGTTCTCCTTGTCACTGCTTCTTTCACATTTGCTTATCTGCCTTAAGCATCTCTTGTACAGATGACATTTCTCACATTGCAAGTGAAGCCAAGGAACTTGCCTTCTACTACCCGCATCTCTTGACAAACAGAAAAAAACTCTGCCGGCCCTTACCAGATTATCTGACACATTTCTAAAATACAAGTGAAACCTCATTACATGGATGAACAGCTTTCCATCAGCTCATTCCTAGCTCTGATATTAATATAATTGTTGCCAAGACATTGCAGTTGGCCTCGGAGGCAGGCAGGGAGGCGTCGCTGTCCGCACCCTGAGATGACTGCAAGTGCAGAGAGCTGGCGGAAGCGGCTAGGCTTCTGCGTGGATAGATGATGTTGCAGAGTGAACACCATGGCTCCTTTCCACTGCTGTGACAGGTAACAGCTGGCGGAGGGGGATAGGGTATCCAAGTCGGAGATAGATGTCTCTCCCCACAGCACCCAGAATCATCTTTTCCAAATGCAAATCTGCACATGTTGAAACCTTTGCCTAAAACCCTCTGAGAGCTTCTTACTACTTTGAGCATGAGGACTAGCTTTCCTAATGGGGTCTGCAAAGTCTGGCTTCTAGCTACTTCCCAGTCAAGTCTCCATCTCCAATTTTTCTGATCATTGGGATGTCTTCTCACTTGATTAGGTTCTTGCTTTATGTGAATCCTGTTTCCCAGGCCATAGACCAAGTCTGATTTTGTGCAATCTCATAGCCTTAGGGCCTAGTTTGTAGCAGATGCTCAATAAATATTCATGGAAAGAATAAACACAGGCAAGGATGTTATACAAGGGGTTCCTGCCTAATTTGCCACCCCCTGCCTTGCAATATGTCTCCCAGTAACACTGAAATGCTAGCAGTTGCCTAAATAAGTACCAGTCTTCTTATTTTTTTCTATGTTTTAACTTTTGCTTGACTACCTTATAGCTTTTGCTTGACTGGACCTCCTGCCTAAGATTAGCCTCTTACTCCTCACTCACTTTGTCTAGGAAATCTTATTCTTACACGGGGGTTTTCTCTAAGAAACTGCCCTTGACTCACCAACCTTCTAGGCTTCTCAGCCCTCACAGCCCTCCTTTATGTCCTCATTGCACTCCATATATAATCTCTCATTTAAGTCTGTTCCAAGTTTGTGCCTATCTTTCCAGCACTTTGAGAAAAAAGAAATGGGGTAGTGTAAAGTATGTGTGGTATGGTAGGTAATGAATAAATAGGGTGTGTGTGTAAGTTTTGTGACAGAGAGAAAGAAAATAGGTCACCGGTGTTTCACTGTGAATAAAGAAGTATGGCTTACAACCCTGATGTTTTCATACGTGATGTTTTCTCCATCTGGATTCTTTCCCCATCCCTTCTCCTGGCCATTTTATTTATCCTTCAGACCTTCAGTTATACCACTGCCACATGGAAATTTTTCCTGCCCCAGCACTAGATTCTATCAAACCCATTTTTAGATCCTTATGTTTCCTTTATGAAGCAGAAAACTGTTTCTAAATACAAACTGTATTCTTAATTTCATTTGCCTGTCATTATACTGGCAGTTTCCTGAGGACTGGCTTTGTCTTCATTTCCCACCCTACACCCCTAGCCTCCGACCCAGCATCTAGCATAGTGCCTGGCATCCTGTAGGATGAATTGAAATGAATTGTTGATCGTCTACAACCCTTTTGAGTTCCCAAGTATGAAAAGAGAAATAGATTAAGAATGCCTAGCTTCCCTTCCTTCTCGTGGTCCAGTGAGCCTGTTCCTCGGGTGGGTAGGCATAGAAACACCTCAGCCCACCCCCAGTCTTCGAACAGGGCAGGCATCTGCAGGCAAGCATTGTGACTGCTGGTCCCCACCCTGTCCCACAGTGCTCTTTTCCCTGCTTAAATTAGGCCACAATTGTCTGAGAACTAGTTTCTTGGAACACTCTACCAGGTCCAGCTGCCAACTGCTGAGATAGCAAAGGTTCAGAGTGACAGACCCAGAAGGGGAGGCAGGTGGCAGGGAAGAAAACAAAGTTGTGGCTTGTAAGTAGATATGACATCCTCAGACATGTTCCGTCTGGAAAAATTAGCCTTAACAGACTTGGGACTGGCAAGGGGAGAACTGATACTCTCCTCCTCCCACTGCCCCTCTCAAAACAGACCAGTGGTGGGATTGGACTTGAGTAGAATACCCTTCCAGGTGACATCACACCCCAGTCCAATTATAACACTTGAGGCTGAACATTTCCCTGTCATTGACCTTGAGAGGACTCTGACATTCCTAACATCGCCAAACTACCTCCAAGTTTTTCTTCCTTTTGTCCTGCCCTAGAAAGCCTTCCAGTGCCTGTTCCCAGGCACCTTGAAGGTTAGAAGCCTTCAAACATCTAAGCAGCCCAGGGAGAGGCTTGGAAGGTATGTATATGAGTGTTTGTCATTAATAACAGCCCTATGCCATGGGTTGGGCAGTAGCCTGGTTATCACAACAAAATTTGGCAGGAGGAGAAAAGCACATTGAGCTCAGAAGCCTGGGCCCCACACCCGGCTACCTGCTCTCTGTGCCGTATTTTATTCCCTGTGAAACAAAGGGGCAGGATGATAGGAGTGATTTTTCTTACATATTCTCTGGAGCAGGCGAAAGAGATAATTTGGAGCCACCATGGAGGGCAGAGGACCAGGACCTTGAGGCATTCATGTTCACATGTTCATGTTCACATGTGTACTTGAAACCATGATCTATACTCCTACTCTCTTCTCTCCAAGGTTTCATCTGTTTCATGTCCTGGCATACTGTGAAGGGCGCATGACACTGTATGTGATAAGAAAGTGAGGTCCAGCGGAGCATGAAAAGATTTAGAAGCCACTAAACTAGATAACCTCTGAACTGTACCAGCCCCTTGAAACTCCAGCTGTAATACTGGGATGCACGGTCCTGCTGCAGACGTGTACCAGAAAGTAACAAGAGGACAGTGGTTAAGGAGTAGGGGCTTTGGAGCCAGACTGCACAGGTTTGAGTCTGGACGCTACCACTTACTGTGTGTCTTTAGGAAAGTTATTTAACATTTCTGTGCCTTCATTTCCTCATCGCCGAGATGGACATAAAGGAGCACCTACCTCTTGGAGTTATTGTGAGGATTAAATGAGTTAAATAGGTAAAATGTATAGAAAAATGCTAAACATAAAAAAGTATTCCTAAGTATTGGAATTTACTGTATTGTTTAACATTAGTAGTGGTTTTTAACATTTTGGGGGATCATGCATCCATCCTTTTGTAAATCTATTAAAGCTGTGGACTCTTGGGAAGCTATATACCAAAAATCCTGTGCATTCAATTCAAAGAGCAATTAGTTCCTCGTCTTCAGTGGATCGCTGAGACCCCAAAGTGTGAAAGACTTTGCCCAAAATCATGTAATGAAGTAGAAGTAAAGCTAGAACTGGACTGTGGGTTTGCAGTTCTGTCTGGTGTTTTTCTCGGTGCATACACCATGCCTCCCAAATGCAGACCTTGTAGGGCATCACAAAGACGTAGACTCTATCCCTGTTCTTCCGCCTACTAACTGTAGGACCTCGGCAAGTTTCTGAACATCTCTGAGCCAAAACCAGACAAGTTTGCTTGTCTGTAGAACAGGGATATGCTGTACCTCACGAGTTGTTATAAAGTTCCCACATCAGGGAACACAGACTAGGTGGGCCACCTGCCTCCCGCCCCCTGTCTCTATGGTAACAGAAGGGCTGTTCTGGGAAGTCCAACTCTCTTCTACACAGAAGGCAGGCTAATGGAATGAAAAGGGTTTTCTTTCCAAGAAGTGTGATGGCACCAGAAAATAGATTGGTATACTTGAGAGATAGCTCTGAGCCAAAGCATGGGGAGAGTAAGTGCTTTGTTCTCTTTTTGTAATATCCCTTGTCTAGATGTTCAGGGATTGGCTTTCTAGAGGGTACCACCTCCAATCGAGTTTTCCTCTCCACCTTTGAATGTCATTCCATCATACTTTGAAAAGCTTTTAAAGCTTTGAAGGAAGTCCAGTGACTTGTTCAAGGAGGCGCTTGCTTATACAGTTTGCATAAGAACTCAGGCCTCCTGCTTCTGAATCAGGACACTTCCTTTGTTCTTGCAGTCACCACAGTCCTACAGCATCCCACTTCTAGGCTCTCTATCGGTCTGCAGCTTATATTTGGGCACCTGCCTCAACAGAGCTCTTTTCTAGGCTTTATGAACTCCTTCTGACCAGGCTTCCCTGAGATCAGTCCCCATGTTGTGTCCAAGAAGAGAGGCTGGCTGTTCCCTAGATCTAAACCCTGAAAGGAATTTTCTCTCATGGTCCTTTAAAAACAGAACTAGGCAATTTCACCAGCCTTTTATTAAAATTATGGAAAGTCTATGTCCTCAAGCCCATGCTGGAAACTTCTTTCCCTGAACAGCTGTATAATTGGAATCTAGACATATAGTCATGACTACATATAACCTCACATTTATCATTAATTGGTTCAGGTTCATAAGTCTTATCTTCCCAGTTAGATTTGTAAAGTGTCTTGAGAGTAGGGTGCTGTTTTATAACCTTTTTGCCATTGGGTCTTGCACAGTTCTGAACATAGAAGAAGGCTTAGTTTAACATTTTTTTTTAACATAACCAAGCAAAACACAAAAGCCTGGTTAATTTTCTTATATAAATAAATACACACATAAACACACACACACATACACACATACTTTTAAGGGGCAGGAGCTTGCATATTTGTAGAAGTATGTTATTAAGTCACTTAACCAGTGAAACAACGAAAAATCAGGCAATTAATAGCTTCTGATAAATGACTGATAATTACATTTTATGACAGAGCAGAGCCAATCTATATTCATCTTAGAAAGAACTCAATATGTCCCTTGAATTGCTGCAAATCCTTCAAACAAGGTATACATTTATTTAAGCACCTTCCAAAGGGACCTAGTTTCAGGGATTGCAATTTGCTAAGAGATTGGACTGGGTATTTCCACAGCAAATAATTCCATTTACATTACACCCTGGCCTGGTAACACTGCATGCCCTGAATAACTCATTACTATCAGTGCAAGACGTCCAACCCTATAAAATGTGCAAAGCATAAAGAATGCATAAAGAAGATAGAACATTCAGGTTTGTTAAATTTCTTCAGCTTTTTTGTTTTGTTTTTGCTAGCCCTCTCTTCATAGGACTTTAGCTAGGAGAAATGAAAGGAGTGAGTTTTACAACCAAATTAGAATGTGAGATTGGAGCCATGTGGATTGAAGTAAAGGAGATAATGGATGGACTAGGATAACGAGCTCAGTGGTCAGCATGCCACTAGGTGTATGCGGCTTTCATTTTCTGGAAGCCAATTTTATGAGGCTGCAGTCCCATGGCAAATGTCTCTAGTGCCAACTCTGCCTCTGGGATCCAACAAAGTTCTGAGAGGGGAGAAAAAAAATATGCCAGAAGGGAATCCCTCTATCATCCCATTTTCTCCATCAATCTTAACTCCTTGAGTTTTAGAAGTAGATTTAGATTTAGAAGTAGATTTCTAGGGAGCAGCAAATCCCATTGAGTTTTATAGGGTAGTTAAGGTCCTATCTCAGGGTGTAAAAAAACATGGACCTCAGGCTGAGCTTAGATCTCCTAATTCCCATACTGGTGCTAGAATCATAGGAAAATGAGCAAGAGATCACTTACCTTTTTATCTATCTGGAGACCTATTTGAAGGAATTCTCCTTAGTGTGGTATGTGTGTGTGTCTGCAATTAACATATAATGGACATGTAGCACTGCATTCATTTCAGGGGTACAACATAATAACTTAGTATTTGTGTGTATTATGAAATGATTATCACCAGAATAAGTCTAGTAAATATCCATCACCATAAAGAGTTAAAAAAACCTTTTTTTAATTGTGATGACAACTTTTAAGATCTATTCTCTTAGCTTTCAAATATACATTACAGTAGTAATTATAGCCACTACGCTGTATGTTACAAATTCATGACTTGCTTATTTTATAACAAGAAATCTGTATTTTTTGATCCTCTCCACCCATTTTGCTTACCTACCCCTCAACTTCCTCAATCACCGGTATCTATTCTCTGTATTTATGAGTTTGTTTGTTTTTTTTTAATTCCACATGTGTGACCATAGCATATCTGTCTTTCTCTGACTTATTTCAATTAACATAATGTTCTCGGGACCTATCCATATTGTAGCAAATGGCAAGATTTTCTTTATTATGGCTGAATAATATGCCATTGTATGTATATGTGTGTGGGTGGGAGTATGTATGTATGTACACACACACACACAATTTTCTTTATCCATTAATCCATAGATAGATACCTATGTTGCTTCTGTATCTTGGCTTCATTGCCTCAAATGAAGCTAAATATTTCAATCAAATCTAGAATTCTATTTTAATCTGCAGAACAGCTAATGCATGAGGGACACTGAGATGTTGTCCTGCAACTGAGTCATGGACCATCTTGTTCTCTTGCCCCCACTGAGCCGGTGGCCTCTATAGTCCTTCTCCCTCATCTAAAGCACTACCTTTTTTAAGACCCATTTATCAAAGAAGCAGGAGCAGGTACCTTCTGAATTATTCAAACCCTACTCTTCAAGGTCACAGAGAGCACAGGGAAGTGTGGGATGCCAGATTACATTGCCCCACTGAACCACCCCACCTGGTGTCCTTAAGGTCCAAAAGATAGGGAAAGCACAGATATTTAATACCATCTAGAATCTTTAAAAAACAATTACAAAGAATTATCCCTGTCCCACAAAAGTTCATTATTTCCTTGGGTAATTTATTCTTCATTATTGTACCTTAAATTTGTTTTTTTTATACAATTCTACTCTGTGACAACTCACATTCGTTTGTTATGCTGAGTACACAGGCCCTGCCTTACCTGTTCCCGTCTCTGGCCAGTACCCACACAGCCCCTTTCCACACCAGTGGAAGTAATCTCTCTCCCTACTGGGGTGAAAGCTTCTTGGCAGTGCTTAATTTTTTTTTTTTTTTTTGTCTTGCTCTTGGGTCTTTACATATAGTAGGTCTATTTAAATACGTTTCAGCTAGAACAGATTAATAATCATGTTACTAACCACGATGTCTTCACACTTACTATTTGCTAGACACTGGGCTGAGAACTCTATGTGCATCATATTTGCAAGCAGGTTGCTGTTTCCTCATAGGTTAAGTGGAAATACTACTGTGTTTTTTATGTCTGAAGAAACCAGGCTGGGTCAGTTGGTGCCTTGTGGTGAATGGCATCCCCTGAGAGTATAATCCTTTGAAATGTTCCCCTCTCTGACTTCCTAAGGAGAAACATTTTTGTCCTAAGTTCTGTTAATGGAAGGATATTCCCCACAGTTTTCTTTTTAAGATTTAACTGTTTAACCAACCTCACAGGCTATCGATGCATAGGACTCTCACATAATTTGGGCAAAGCTTCAATGTATCTAGGCATGTGTATTCCTCTGCCCACCCAGAACCATCTGCTAAAATCAGAAATGACCTTCAGAGAAATCTAGTTCAGCCTCCTACTTCTAGTCGACTCTGGACGTAAACATCCTGACCATACTAGGCAAAAGGAAGCGTCAGTCTTCCCTTAGATTTACTTACTTACTTACTTACTTACTTATTTGAGAGAGAAAGAAAAAGGGAGAGAGTGCATGAGCAGGAGAGGCAGAGGAAGAGGGAGAGAGAGCCCCGAGCAGACTCCATGTTGAGAGCATGGAGCCTGACACGTGGCTCAATCTCATGAGCCTGAGATCACAGCTGGAGCCAAAACTAGAAGTCAGATGCTCATCTGACTATGCCCCTCAGGTACCCTCTTGGTATTCCTTTGTGATTAATTTCTGTTCATCCTTTTCTCTCTCCAATTCTTTTTACGTCAGTTGGAACTCAGATTCCTCCTTTTTTAATGCACAGTCATGGTCTTTTTCTTTTTCTTTTTTTTTTTTTTAAAGATTCTATTTATTTATTTAGAAAGCCAAGGGGTGGGATGTCGAAGGGAGAGGGAGAGAGAGAATCTCAAGCAGACTCTAGCTGAGCATGGAGTCCAGCGCAGGGCTGAGTCTCACAGCTCTGAGATCATGATCTGAGCCAAAACCAAGATTCAGTTGCTCAACTGACTGAGCTACCCAGGCGCCCCCTTAGCTATTGTCTTAGAGCTGGGGCATGTAGAAGTGGAGATGACAGAGAAAGTTTGTAGAATTTTTAGAGTTCCTAAGATGTAGCAGGAGAGATAGTTTTGAGTTATATCTCCTTTGTCCTCTGAGCCTTGGAAAGGTATATAAGGGAAATTATGTTAGTCAGGGATGTTAAGCCCGGACTGAAGAAGACATACGAAGAAAAAGTAGTTTAAAAACTAGCCCCTTCCACTGGCCAGCTTCAGGGTACTGAGAAAATTTCCATACTTTTTAAAGCTTATAATGATATTTCCTTGATTCTAAATGAACACTTTTTTGTCATCAATGTTTTTAGGCTTTGTTTTGGTTTTTGGTTTTTTCTTTTTTTAAAGATTTTATTTATTTATTTGACAGACAGAGATTACAAGTAGGCAAAAAGGTAGGCAGAGAGAGAGGAGGAAGCAGGCTCCCCGCTGAGCAGAGAGCCCAATGCGGGGCTCAATCCCAGGACTCTGGGATCATGACCTGAGCTGAAGGCAGAAGCTTTAACCCACTGAGCCACCTAGGCGCCCCTATTTTTTTGAGAGTGAGTGAGTGGGGTGGGGCAGAGGGAGAGGGAGAGAAGGGCAGAGAGAGAATTTTTTTTTAAAGATTTTATTTATTTATTTGACAGAGATCACAAGTAGGCTGAGAGGCAGGCAGAGAGAGAGAGAGGTGGAAGCAG